>NW_015542365.1:38755-39107 GCF_001515605.1 Sinocyclocheilus anshuiensis | reverse complement strand
TTACTTGCTCGAGAAGACTAGGTTGTTCGAGAGGAACTACACTAGCCTGCCTCCGGCTGGAGAGAGTAGCCGCTTGCAGTCTGGGCGGAATTAAAGTGGAGACGTCAAGTCAGACACTTTCTGCTCCTGGTAATGATAAAATATTTACAAAAATGTGAGGGGTGTACTCACTTCTGTGAGATACTGTATATGCTTTCATCAGTGTTCTTTGAAGGTGACAATATAACAGTGCGACTACAAAAAAAAATGCTTTTACTGTTATAAAAACACAGATTTGTGAGCATCATTGGAATTGAATTGTTAGAATAAGCATGCAACACACATCGTGCTTGTCATCACAGAATCTAACCAA
>NW_015542365.1:26250-38590 GCF_001515605.1 Sinocyclocheilus anshuiensis | reverse complement strand
GACTTTTGCAGTGCCTGACCTAGGCGGCTGGTCCCGTTTTGCTCTCGCGGTACTTTGAATGCACATGTGATCGTAGGGTGCGGCTGCAGCGCCGATCAAAATTGGACAAAAGCATTTTTAATGTAACCAGAATGCATTGTTTTTGACAGGCGGCAGCATGAAGCCGAACAAGCCTAATATCTCTAAAGAGTGTGTTTTTGGATGTGTGGAAAAGAACCTTATTCAGTGTTATGTGAACAGTGGATGCAATTAGTTTTTCTGGGGCAGCAACGGAGTTTCACAAGCGTGTTTGTTGTTCCCGTCACTTCGGTGACGAATGCTTTATAACAGGGTACATTCTGACACTGGATTTGCACATAATTTTATGCTGAAAGACAGAGCAGTCCCAGCAATAAAAGATCCCGGTCATGACTAGGATTTGCTGTAAAACTGCATCAGACGTCTGTGTTTTGTTGCCAATCGGCCTGTAAGTGCTCCCGACTCTTCAGCTCCACCCACGGCTCGCCTCCAGCAGCTCGGCTGTTTTCGGAGAGAATCGTAAAGCTGTATCTTTCTTTTATAAATCTGATAAAACTGAAGACACTTCGGAGATGTGAATGATGCAATACTACACAATAGGTAATTAAGAATAACGAGAGATTGGCCGAAACTGTGTGTGTTATGTCCCCTTTTACCTAGTCAAGTCTCCTTTATTTTATCTGTGCACTACAGCACAGAATTAAGCAGCAGGAAATAACGACCATGGTGCAAAGGGAATAATTTCTGCTGCGGCGCAGCTCCAAGAGAAAATGGTAAAAGGTCGTTGTTCAGTTGAAGTCGTCTGCATCCGAAAACCTAGGCTGCTGACATGCTGCCTCACCGCCTATCAGCTAATGACTTCGCAGGCAGCGTTTGTTAATGAAGGTAACTCATGAAACTGAGCTTAATGGTTCAATGATCTACAACAAATAGAACGTGCTTGGTGATAACTAAGCAAATATTCAATGATTTATTCTAATTACCCTCCTCCATCCCCTACTCCTCCTCTGTCAGTCAGGATTCAGCCTTCTGATTCTCCTTTGAATCAGACTAATTCTAAAATGTGTACATAACATTATTGAACTTTAACGATATCTGCAATACATTTATGTTGGTTCTGTTCTGTTTACCCTGGGGGGGTTATCGCTGCTCTCCCTGCTCTCATCCATGCTAAGCTGCATGGATGCGCAGGGAGTTCTTGCCCAGAACAGAACCATACCGCCAAACCAAACTATGCTAATTGTCAGTCATCTTTGACGATAGTGGTCCTGACAGAACTTAAAATAGGGTAATAATAATAGTAATACTAATAAGTTGTTATTATTATTAATAGTGGTAGTATTATGTTTTTTTTTTTTTAATAAATTGGTAACACTTTAGTATAGGGACCAATTCTCATTATTAACTAGTTGCTTATTATCATGCCTACTATTAACATATTGACTGTTTATTAGTACTTATAAAGCACATATTCTGCATGACCATATTCTACGTCCCTAATCCTACTCAATACCTAAACTTAAAGTACTAATAAGTTGTTATTATTATTAATAGCGGTAGTATTATGTATATATTTTTTTTTGTATAAATTGGTAACACTTTAGTATAGGGACCAATTCTCATTATTAACGAGTTGCTTATTATCATGCCTATTATTAACATATTGACTGTTTATTAGTACTTATAAAGCACATATTCTGCATGACCATATTCTACGTCCTGAACTACAAAACGGAACTATTTTAATAGCTGAAACAGTAGTATAAGCTGTTTTGGGAGAAGGGGAAAAAAGACGGGCTTGGTTCGGGCTCGAGCCGGTAATTCTGATAAGCTGTCGGTCACGGGCCGGGCTAGGGCCTGAGCGTCTCGGGACAGGGCCGGGCTAGGGCCTAAATTTGAGGCCCGTGCAGGGCTCTACTGTCTCGTTTCTGCCTTCATTTTGTTAGCAACGCCCAACTTCCAACGATCCAATCAATTTCCGAAGGATGAAATCAAGCCCTGCAATTTTTTCTCATTTCAGTAGCCGTTTCACTCGGATATACGTCACAATAGGGAAAAAAAGGACAATCTCAACTTCTGTTTCATGCCGACTTTAACAACTACCTTACTAACTATTAATAAGCAGCAAATTAGGAGTTTATTGAGGCAAAAGTCATAGTTAATGGTTTGTTAATAGTGAGGATTGGACCTTAAAATAAAGTGTGACCAATAAATTTAATGTACTGGATTAACAATGTAAAATAAACATTTTGCCTAATATAATTTTAATTATGATTTATATAATACCACCACCACCACTACTTCTAATGATGATGATGATGAAGATGATTTTATATATATATATATATATATATATAATGTATATGTACACAAAAGTGTAGATAAGTTCAAAACAATCATTTTTATTTTCATGTTAATTAGATGCCACTTGCTGAGGTCATGTGCTAATGTTGCATACAGTTTGAAATGTTTATTGTGGAATAATTCACTCTTTCACTGACTACGAGTTCTATACAGCATATACTGCACACTATTTAGGTAGTAAACTAGTATTCTCTTAGAATAGTAGCCAAACACATAGCATTCCACAGTCCTCTAAATCCTCTTTATTTTATTTATGTATTTTCAGTAGAATGCCTATTTTCATTTAAAATGAAATGTTAAACTATTTTTAAACTAGAGAATTGGATCTAACTGTGGTTGTTAACATGACTGACCCATTGGGCTTTTGTGCATAATGCTCAGTCGTCTCCTTGTATTAGGATGCTGAGGCTATTTACCAGTGGCTCTGCGAGTTTCAGCTTGAGCAGTACACATCTAATTTCCTCACAGCTGGCTATGATGTGCCCACAATCAGCAGAATGACCCCTGAGGTGAGGCTGTCTTTTTGTGTATCAGCATTTAAGTACGTTTGCATCCTGCTGCATTTCTGGCATAACACATTGGTATTCATTACTGCTTTCGATAGATTTCAAAGCTGAACATACCATCATCATTCATTTTTTAAGTGTATCAATCTGCTTTTTATGTTCTAGGATCTCACCGCTATTGGCGTTACAAAGCCTGGCCACCGCAAGAAGATCTCCACGGAGATCGGCTACATGAATATCCCAGAATGGTTGCCGGATTACATTCCAGTAATTCAGTGCTATATTTTCATATGAACAGTTTTAAATGTTTACATAAACATACATGTGCTGTACAAGTTCAAGGTTATGACACTAATGAGAGCTTCAGGAGTTCATAAACAGATGATTGCTAGATTCATATCACAGACATTGACTTTTATGTGCTTAACCAACTGAGGCACAGCGAGGATTAATCAAATGAAATAAAAGCAGCACCTTTATATTTGTCTGTTTGTTTCAGTCTGATATTGGGAAGTGGCTCAGTGCTATTGGGCTGCCACAATACCAGAAAAAGCTAGCGGAGAATGGTTATGACTCCATCAACATAGTGCAGGATATCACATGGGAGGATCTACAGGAAATTGGTATCACTAAACTGGGTAAGTGGATGGATAGATACACTACCGTTGAATTTTTTTCTTTTAGTGATTTAAAAAAAAAAGTTTTTGAAAGCCTTTGTTCACAGAGGCTGCATTTATTTGATCAAAAATACAGTAAAATATACAGTAATATTGTGAAATATTATTAAAATAAAAAAAAAACTCTTTTGTATTTTAATATATTTTAAAATATAATTTATTCCTGGTTTTTTTTCATGGCAAAGCTGAATTTACTCAGCCATTACTCTAGTCTTCAGTTTCATTTTCAGTTTCAGAAATCTGTCTGTTGTGCTGATTTGGCATTCAAGAATTTCTTAGGAAATTTCTTATTATCAATGTTCAAATGAACTGTGCTGCTTAATATTTTTGTGGAAACTGTAATACATCGGGATTCTTTAATCAATATACAGTAAAGTTAAAAAAACTTTATTTGAAATAGAAATCTTGTAACATTATAAATGTTTTGACTCACTTTTGAGAAATGTAATGCATCCTTGCTGAAAAAAAAAAATCTTACTGACCAAACATTTGAATGGTATTGTAGGTAGATAGATTGCACAAATGCATTTAAATGGTGCTGTGGATTCAGGCCTAGATATAAAACATCAGTCATATATTTAATAGATATAAATTTCAGATATAAAATATGCCCATGTACACAAAAACCACATTTCTGTTTCCAGAGTATTTGGTGTTCCTAAACATACATCTGTGGATTGACATGTTGTTTATCTACAGGCCATCAGAAAAAGCTGATGCTTGCTGTTAAGAAGCTGAGTGACGTCCAGAAGGCTCGTAAGAACCAGACTGAAGGGCAGGCATTGCTACAGCGCAGGAGACTTCCTCCCGCCCTCGAGCTGGTGGCCATCGAGCATCACGACAGCTCTGAATGCCCCTCATCACCTCTCTCACCAAAGATGCTCACCTTCCAGGACAGTGAGCTGAGCATTGAGCTACAGAACGCCATGGCTCGCAGCGGATACGGTGGAGGCCAAGATGGTCTCGGAAACATGAGTGGAACAGCCATGCGTCTTAGTCAAGAAAGCATTGGTACACGGTCAGGAGGGTCGGGACGGTCGCAAGAGTGTCCAATGGCATCGGTATCCCCCAACAGCCACTCACAAGAGAGCCTGGGCAGCATGGGCAACAGTCCCATCAAGGAACAATATGCCATTAGGGAATCTCAGGATAGAAGCCAAATATCACCTGTCAAAATGGCGCCAGTGTTGCCGCTACAACCTCATCAGCCCACATCTGGCAGTCCAGCAAGGACACCACCCATAACCACTAGTAAAATAGCACGTTTTGCATATCCACCCGTCCTCACCAAACCTAGACCGGTGGTTTCTCCCTCTCAGCCCCATCATGGATCACCTCTTCAGAGGGGCTTTAGCTACCTGCAGCATCAAAACTGCAACGCCAACATTGGAAGCCCAAGTCCAATCAGAGCCATGCAGCCAAATGGGGACACATTGCGATCCAAAAAACGGACTCAGAGTCTTTCACGCTATGCTATGTCGGATGGAGAGAATGAAAAAGATGACATCTCAGCTCCTTCGATAACTTCCACCAATGTGGCATCTTATGCCACGCTTACTCGCAAACCCAGCCGCAGCCAACCGTCTTACAGTTCCAGTGAGCATCAAGTGGGCCGCAGTCATTCCTTCGCCATATGTGCCAAGAGGAAAGGTCCTCCTCCTCCCCCTCCAAAGCGACTAAGCTCTGCCCCGAATGGGGTCACTACAAGTGAGGTTGAAACGAAGAGCGCAGGAAGTGTCAGAAGCATTGCATCCAGGCTGGAGAACAGTACAGGAAGCCCCAACAAGACATGCAACAGCCCTGTTTTTAAAGCCATGTCCCCAGCCATCTCACCAAAAAATATGGAAAACTGTAGGAGGACTACTAGTGAATCTTCCGTGTATGAAACGAAGCATGGTGGAGAAAATCCTGCTGGTAAAAACATCAGCCCTCTGAGGAACCAACAAGGTTCAACATCCTCACAGGAGAGCATACCTTTCGCTGAAGAGGGCAAAGTTACCATCAAACAAAGGACCAAAATAGCATCCGCTAAGATAGAGTCTGAGGCCGGTGTTGAAATTCTGAAGCTGGCACAATCTATCAGATCATCCCTAGAGGTGCCTGAGTTTAACTTAAAGGAATCAGACACAGTCAAAAGGAGACACAAGCCAAAAGAACTGCAGATGAAAGGTCAGGGCACCAGCACAGAAATAGGAAATGAGAAGGCCACAGAGACCGAGATGGTCTCGCAATGCATGCAGAATGGTGGATTGACAAAAAATCCTTATAAATATGGCCTCTCTCTGAAACCAGGATCTCCACATAAACCTCCCACCCCTTCTAAGCCCACACGCCATTCTACTGCAGCAAACTCAGGTACTGCTATGTGTTAAGGCTATTATTTAAAGTGAGAAAAAAAGCACTTAGTATAAATTATAATTTTTTTTTAAATGTCAGGTTGAAGATTGTATTAGAGAAGGATTTTTTAGAGATGCACCGATTTAAATTTTCTTGGCCGATTCCGATTTCCGATTTTTTGTTTGTGTGATCTGCCGATACCGATTTTTGCCGATTCCGATTTTCTTTCTAAGAACTATAATTCACAGCATATACAAACAAAAATCTACTTTTCTTCAACGCAAAGTTTTATTTTCATAAAAAAAAACACAAGTAAAAAGTCAGTAATAAAATAAAATATTAATAATAACAAATAAATATAATAAATAAATAAAAAAAATTGCAAACAACAGCACAAATAAATGCAATGAGCTATGAAACTAAGTTTTTCGGGTTAAGTAAGTTTTTATTCAGGTAAGAAATACTACAGAAATCAAAGTAATCAAATGTAAAATCAAATGTACATTTGATTACTTTAATATTTACAATGAAGACTACAGAAATTAAATACAGAGTAATGCTTACCATTAAAGTTATAAAACGTATTCAGACAAGAGCAGAAAGTGATTTTCTTTGTCTTTTGTTCTTTGATTAACATGACAGACAGCAGCAGAAATATTGGACTGCGGTCCCTTTAAGAGTTTATCCACGGACCCAATATAATGTTACACAACATGCGTTCTCTAGTGATGGGAAGTCCGGCTCTTATCAAAGATTCGGCTCTTTTGGCTCGGCTCCCTAAGAAGAGCCGGCTCTTACGGCTCCCAAATGGCTCTTCATTTAGTATCACTCGGAGCCTTCTATTTTAGCCCAGTTTAGCAATTGTGAATGGTTTGCGTATTGGTAAGCAATTTTTTTCAGTGTTTTTATAATAGCCTTATTTGTATGCATTTTTTTCGTTACAAAAAATACAGTTACTATTATTTAACATTTTAATAAAACCTTAATTGAACACAAAACCACAGCAAATAAATAAATAAAGGCAAAAGTTTTAAGATTAAGACACTTTAGTCTTTAGTGCAGGTTGGCATTCAGAAATATCAGATGCCTCAGCTTGGATGTGCTGATGCGATTTCTCCTCTGTGATTATTTGTCCTGTTTTTGAGAAGACTCTCTCTGAAGGGACCGATGTTGCAACAATGCAGCGTCTTCCTACCTTAACCAACGCGCTTGTGTTTAAATCCGGCTCCCCCGTCTCTCTCTGTCGCTCTGTATACCTGGCCTTTACCACTACACTCGCTATCTTCGGAGCGTGTGTCCCCCTTCCTTTCACATAATGGTATGATAGTCTATATCCTCCCATGTGATTAGCCGGAAGGTTTTTTTTTTTTTTTGGTAACGAAAAAATGCATAAAAATTAGGCTTTTATGAAAACACTGAATAAAAAAATGGCTTTTTGCTAAATTGCTAAATTTGGCTAAAATAGAAGGCTCCGGCTGAAGATTCGGCTCTCTCCGACGGGAGTCGGCTCTTCTCGTTCGCTACAAAGAATCGGCTCTTAGAGCCGGCTCATTCGCGAACGACACATCACTAGCATTCTCTTTCTCAACTATTTAACGTTCCAAAACTGTCTGTGTTTAACTGGATACTCGCCAAGACGGGCATTTTGACAATCTTGTATGTATTTGACCGTTTATTATTGCCTGTGCCGCTGGTAACAAAACGGATCGGCTCGGAATCGGAAAGAAGTGAGACTGACCGGCCGGTCACCGATCCTGGCCGATCATGAGGAAAATCGGCCGATTACGATCCCGATCGATCGGTGCATCTCTAGGATTTTTGTTTAAAAATGTATTTTAAAACCGTTTTTATTTTGAACAAATGCATAGCTACTTCCAAACATACACTATTGTTCAAAAGTTTGGGGTCAGTATGAATTTTTTTTTCCTGAAATAAATCAGGAAAGGGTGCAAGGATGCAATAAATTGTTTAAAAGTGACAGTAAAGACGTTATAAAGTTACAAAAGATTTAATTTAAAATAAATGCTGATTTTCTTTTCTTTTTTATCAATTAAAGAATCCTGAAAAAATATATCACAGTTTACTCAACACCATTGAGCAGCACAGCTGTTTGCTACATTAATAAGAAGAAATGTTTCTTGATCACCAAATAAGCATATTAGAATGATTTCTGAAGGAACATGTGACTGATGACTGGAGTAATAGCTGCTGTAAATCAGCTTTGCCATCACAATAATAAATGATATTTTAAAATACAGTAAAATAGAAAACAGTTTTTTACAATTTTAAATTGTAATGATTTTTCTCTATTTATTATTTTTTTTGATTATTAAATGCAGCCTTGGTGAGAATAAGAGACTTTAAAAAACATTAAAAAATTCTTACTGACCCCCAAACTTTTGAACAGTAGTCAAAATATGAATGTGTAGGTCTTAAAGGCTCATTTACAGCATAATTGTGTTAATGCCTGAAAACAAGATGCTTTGAATGCATGTTAGAGATGACATCTTATTTGTCATTCTCGGCTTTAAACATCAGAATTTATTTCCTCCAATTACCAATAAATCACATCAGCACCCAAGTATCTGAAAATTGGTCTTTATATGCATGATATGATTTAAATAATGCAGAGGTGATCTGATCACACATTAGAGGCGTTTAAAGATGTTCAGCTTAACCTGTCTTTATTTACAGCTGTAAATATCAGCTGTAATTGATGCTTTATTTGGAATTTTTCATTTGTTAAAATCAATGTGTAAGCCCATTTTACTTATGTAATATGATGTATTTCTGAGTCAGAAAAATGGGGTAGCACTTTATTTTAAGGACCATTTCTCACTATTAACTAGCATGCATGTTACTAGCATATAGTACTTGTAAAGCACATATTCTGCATGACCATATTCTACATCCCTAATCCTACCCAATACCTAAACTAACAACTACATTACTATTAATAAGCAGCAAATTAGAAGTTTATTGAGGCAAAAGTCATGGTTAATAGTTAGTTGACAGTGAGAATTGGACCTTCAAATAAAGTGTGACCAAAAAAAAACAAACAAAAAAAACATATATATATATATATATATATATATATATAAAGGGCAGAACTCCATTGTTTTATCCATTAGGATTGATTGGATCCAGTGTTATCTTAGTGTTTAGTAATATTTTGAATTAGCTTTTATTTTTACATTTTCAGTTTATATTTTAATTTTAGTTCTATTAATTTTATATGCTTTTTTTTTTACATTTCTGTTAAGCTTTTTTATTAGTTCACTTTCAGTTTTAGTAATTTTAATACTTCAACATATATATATATATATATATATATATATATAACATATTTCTGTTAATTGCCAGTGCAACATTTTATTTCACATTTATTTCAGTGACCAAAAACGCTGAATAATAGTTTTAGTTTCAGTTAATGATTGATGCTATAAAAAAAAAAAACTAGCCCTGGGATTCTCATAAACATTTACCCATGGTTCTATATGTTAACTAATGCTCTACTAAATTATTGTTCTATCTCCACCTTTTGGCTGTCGTCAATTTTCTTCAGGACGGACAGTCAGTGTCGTACAGAGCGTGGCCTTTGCCGTCTCACCTCCATGTAGTCCTCTGGCTCGCTGTACACTAAACAAAGCACCTCAAGGTCAGTCTGTACTGGCAGGAAAGTCACAGGCTGTGACAGAAGGCCAGCACGTGCTGGTCCACAAACGACTTGAGCAAACCAGCACGTCTCTCGAGGCGGCACTTAAAGTTGTGGAGAAGAAGTTGGCTCAGGAAGATCCAGCAGACAGGTAACACAGGATATCACATGGGAGGATCTACAGGATCTTTTGTCTTTTTGTAACTGTCCTTTTTGTCATATAGTAGGTCAGAAAAGTATTAAACAGATTGAATCCACTTTTTCACACAGTACTATAGAGGAAATTCTGTATTCTGTATTTCGATGAGACAGGTTTGCAGATGGTCCTAATGACTGAATGACCGCTTGTCACAACAAGCCCGCTAGGAAATCTAGCGATAGGTGATCTCCCTAAAACTAGTGTTTGTTTTTCCTTTGACTCTTTGATCGTTTTGGCTGCGATGAAGACAGATTGTTGATGTCTTTATCTCACGGACGGAGACAGATGGTGTCTTTACAGTTTGGACTTTCATTTGACTCCCCTCCTATTTTGTCACAACAAATCCACTCTCAGCAGTGTAGCTGGTCAATCTGTCTGCGTTGAACCACATTTTTCTCTTGCTCACACAGGCTACGTTTATTTGATCAGAAAAACAGTAAAAAACATATTATTGTGAAATATTATTACAACTTAAAATAACTGTTTTTTATTTAATATACTTAAAGAAAAAAAAAGAAAAAATATTCCCGTGATGGCAAAGCTGAATTTTCAGCAGCCATTACTTCAGTTTCAAAATTATTTTAAACAGATTATTTTAATACATTTGACAGAAAAATAGTATTTAATTTGTTTTACTTAAAATTTTTACATTTAATTCAATGTGTTACTTGCCATTTTTTGTACTTCTAAAATTTACTAGCAATTTCTGAGTGAAAATTGTTTCAAAGTAAACCCTACACCAGATTTTGTCAGCGCACAGTCCTTCAGGAATCATTCTGATATGGTGATTTGGTGCTCAATAAACATTTTTATTTTTTAAAACTATTGTGCGGTTTAATATTTTTGTGGGAATAGTTATACATTTGTTTCAGGATTTCTTTGAAATAGATATATTTTGTAACATTATATATATCGTTACAATCACTTCTAAACAGTTTAATGCATCCTTGCTAAATAAAAGTATTAATTTCTTTTAAAAATATCTTGCAGAATCCAAACTTTTAAATAGTGCATATTAATATGTTATTATTTGAAATAAAAATGGTTATTTTGGCTATTCACGTGGGTAATATTATCTCCGGTTCATCTATCACACTAAAAGTTGAGATAAAATGATTGCATTGAAGGAATACGCCCACATCGCATCGCCAGCGGTCGCTCATGGTCCAGAGAACTGCAAACTCTCATTAAAATTAAAAATGACTACAGGCTGCTGTCAGTGTAAACACTCTTTTATTAAAGTGTTAGTTCACCCAAAAATGAAAATTGTCATTAATTACTCACCCTCATGTTGTTCCAAACCCATAAGACCTTCGTTCATCTTCGGAACACAATTTAAGATATTTTATCTGGGTCAGCTCCACCACACGCTCTCGTCATGGTACTGTCGTGAACGAGCGTCCACAAGTGACGCAGTAGAGATGAAAATGTGGAATAAAGTCGTTATTTTTGTTTTCTTTGCGCAAAAAAGTATTCTCGTAGCTTCGTAACTTTACAGTTGAACCACTGATGTCACACGGACTACTTTGTCGATCATCTTGGTACTTTTCTGGACCTTGAACGTGGTAGTTACCTTGCGGTCTATGGGAAGGGTCAGAGAGCCCTCAGATTTCATCAGAAATATCTCAAATTGTATTCCGAAGATGAACGAAGGTCTTACGAGTTTCGAACAACACGAGGGTGAGTAATTAATGACAGAATTTTCATTTTTGGGTGAACTAACCCTTTAAGACATACACTTACAATACTCCCATACTAAACCTTCAACCCTCTACGGACACCTTGGTGGACACCTTGGCAATTGAATCGAATCAAGTATTATTTAATGATAGAACTTTAGTAATTAGAATTAAAAATTGATAACCATGTTTGAATGCATATTAATCATTTTATCGGAACATTTTAACTGGACTGGTGATGGTGCTTTTTTGGTCATTCAGTGTTTCTGGGGGGAAAAATTGGGAAAAAACTAACAAAAATACTGATAATGATACAAATTTGAATGCATATTAGTCATTTTAAATGAACTTAGGACTGGCTTTTTTGGACATTCGGTGTTTCTGTAAAAAATGGGAAAAAACTTACAATAATACTGATAAGATAGTAGTAGTAATAATAATAATAATAATACTATGAATTCTACTAAGAACAATATAAAACGCACTAAGGATTAATGAGCTGCTGGATTCATGAATATTAATCAGGATGTGTGCGTTCGCTCGAACAGATTTGCTGAAATCAAATGAGGGACGATAATAGGTGAGCACCAGCCAATGAGATTGCCGTTTGCGCATTAGTTCCGTCCACTACCGGAGAAAGCGGCAGTTCTTAAAAGCTGAAGAATTCCAGAGGAACGCTGTTATTTTGACAGGAAAATAGCCGCGAAGCTAGACGTTTCTTCTTATATTAACTAACGTACTCTATGATTAGCTCAGTGAATAATTAAAAAAAAAACATAGACCTGGCTAGAACAAGCGGAATGATACAAAATTGTGAAAGGTAGCCCCTGTAGCGATACCAGTACAATAGCTCACGGTTCTCAACCAATCAGATTTGAGAACCAGAACGAACTGTTGTATAAATA
>NW_015542365.1:7955-26220 GCF_001515605.1 Sinocyclocheilus anshuiensis | reverse complement strand
CTGGATTCATGAATATTAATCAGGTTGTGTGCGTTCGCTCGAACTGATTTGCTGAAATCAAAACAGGGACGATAATAGGTGAACGCCAGCCAATGGGATTGCCGTTTGCGCATTAGTTCCGTCCACTACCGGAGAAAGCGGCAGTTCTTAAAAGCTGAAGAATTCCAGAGGAACGCTGTTATTTTGACAGGAAAATAGAACAAAGAATATTGTTTACATGTAGCGCGTCAATTCTCTCTCTCTCTCTCACTCTCTCTGCGTGTGTGTGAGATAAAGCTATGGCGAGTCGTGCGCTTCACACAAGAGTTTACGGTATGTCAAATACAGGTGCGTTGCACATCCATTCAGATAAACTGAAAAATAGCACAGATCGCTTGATGGAGAGAGAAACTCTGAAGCGCTCAGTCAGAGTGTTCGGCGAGTGAAAATATATCTGTGCTAAACTTATACTTAGCCTCCAACTCACACACTGGCAAGTAAAATCTGAGAATTTATTAGCCATTGGCTAATATTAGACATCATTTAGTCGCCCAGAGTGAAGATTTACTCGCAATGTAGAGGGTTGACCTTGTTCTTTCTCTTCTTTCTCTCAGGGGCATTAACACAGTGAAGTTAGCTGGGAACATTCTTGATGATATTGGGAACATGTTCGATGATCTTGCTGACCAGCTGGAAGCCATGTTGGATTGACCTACTGTAATTCCTACAGGTATAACCTTTGTGTTGGGCCTTCACATTGGAGCTTCTGGATGTTTTAGACGTGCAATGTCTAACTTTTCACACTTTGTTTACGCACTTTGGTGGTCCTGCTTACAAGTATTGGTTTTAACAGTTGAATTCATTTACCCAATTTAAGATACCAGTAGTAACGTACTGTTGGCTGGATCGTGCCTCAAATTTCCAAAAGATCCACTCAAGAACTTGCAATATCCCTTACCAAACTGTTGCTTTCTGCATCTTTGTCTCACTCGGACAGAACGTATCTGCAATGAAGACTGCAGAATGTCAGCACTTACTGTTCAGATCTACTGTGCTAAAGCTCTTTCAACAGAGACGCTTTAATTTCCTGTTGTGCTCAGATCAAGACTCACAGTTGGCCTCTAGCGAATGGATATACTGTGTAAAATCTAAGTGAGATACAACCTGCTTCAAGTGCTCTGAGATTCATCACTCTTCAATTTTGTTTTCTGTAGACTGAAAGATCCTTTATTCTCTGTTCAAAAGCAGTAATACAGCTGATCAAAAACATAACCAAGAAAATGATTGATTTATTAATGACCCAAACTTCATGGACCAAGTATGATTGACTGTACTGTAACTTTAACTATTAAAAAAGGTCCATGTCCTGCCAACAGATTCAGTGTTATACAGTATATTTTTAGTTGTATGTTTCAACCTTTGCATAAGAATTCAACTAGAGCTTAACATGTTAAGAAAATGACTTTTCTTAGCATATTAATAGTATATTTTGACAACCATTGTGTTTTGGGAAAGAGAAACATTTAATGCATTACATCTATTATATATTTTTGTACCAGAATGATAATTTATTGGGTTTGTCAGGTTAAAAAGGGACAGTCCCTCTTTGTGAATTCTGTCACTCTGACTGAAATTGACAAGCAAAAATAGAAACTGTTGCACTATGTTTTTAGGCTCAGCTGACCAAAAGGGAACTTTTATTTTAATAAAATGGGGCCCATGTGGTTAAAACACACAAAAACATCACCAAACTATGATCTGGTATATGTTCAAATGGAGCATTCATTTATATTCACTTCTGACTCTTGTGCACATTTACCATCTTTATGTAGTGTATGAACTATGCATCTTTTATTGGATGAATTTATTTCTGCATGTACTATACACTGGCAGGACGACCAGTACTTGACTGAAAGAGACCTTTCTCAAATTGTTTAATTGGAATGACATTGTTCAAAATAATTGTATATGTAATAACTGCAAAAAGACCAGACCATCCTGTTCTTGCATGCTTTTTTTTTCTTTCCAAGTAACAATCTGGAATTACAGGTTTTGTATTATGTGGCATAATGATATTTTAATGGACTTTATGAAAACAGCACTGCTGGTGCTACGGTATCATTTAAATGAGCACTGTGTACTTTATTTCCCAAGTTCATTCCTTACTGCAGTGCTTTGTGTGGCATAGCGCTGTCAAAAACTAAAGACACGTGATCTGTTGCTTTGCCTGATTGGGGCCATCAGTATCATACAGTAAGTATAAATAGACCTCTAATTCATTCATTTGAACTACTTTGAAGTATTATGTTTAATAAAATAAAATTGTCAAGAGATCAATCCTCAGACTACTCATGTCAAAGTGGCTCTAACATTTGTTTTATTATGTAGTGCCGGCTCATTGAAACTGTCCCTTGAACTCGTGGGATAGAAATTATTTTTGGTTTTATTGTAAAGACAAACACCAGAAACCGTGGGAAAACATGAAAATGGAATGACTTAAATCAGAAACACCAGAGAGGGAGAAAAGTGCAGAAAATGAAGAGTGCTCAGCCATTGAGCCAGCTGTCCTGACATTTGGTGTAGTCACAGATCTCCTCTGGTTTGAACCACAGGTTGATCTCGGTGTTGGCACTTTCGACAGAATCACTGCCGTGAATGATGTTCCTGAAGTGAAAGCAATTTAATATGAGCAAAAACTAGTGCAGATAAATACATGAAAGTGCCAGACAAACAGATCCAAATATAGTTTGGGGTTGGTAAGGATTTTTATTGTTTTTAAAAGAAGTCTTAATGTTCACCAAGGCTGTATTATAATTTTTTTGATCAAAAACAAAAGTAAAAAACAAATTGTGAAAACATTATTATTACAATTTAAAATAATGTTTTCTATTTTCATATATTTTAAAAAGTAATTTATTTCTTTAATGGCAAAGCTGAATTTTCAACAGCTATTATTCCAGTCTTCATGACATGATGACCATTATTATTATCAATGCTGAAAACCGTTGTGCTGCTTAATATTTTTGTGGAAACTGTAATATATTTTTTCAAGAGTCTTTGAACAGAAAGTAAAAAAAGAAAAAAAGCATTTATTTGAAATAGAAATCTTCTGTAACATTATAAATGTCTTCTAAACGGTTTTGATTAATGCCTTGCTGAATAAAAGTAACTTTTTTCAACATTAATATATATATATACCCCGACCCCAAACTTTTGAACTGTATACATTTGTCTTTTTCTAACCAGATGTCTAAATAATTGATTGGTTTGCAGAGGAGATGTACACTAAAATATGAAATCTAACATTCAGGCAGTTATTTTCCATTACATTTACACATTCATTTTTCAGGCTCTTTTTTATAAACTATCTGCTGTTTAAAACAGTCATCAAAATGTTATTTTAGAATACAGTGTAAGATCTTACCGGACAACCTGAATGCAAAAGTCACCTCTGATAGTCCCAGGTTTGGAGTCAATGGCATTACTCTGCCAGTTTTTATAACATTAAAACCCTCCCACACCTAAAAATATATCACAGAAATAACACTAGTACAATCACCTTTATGAAATTTATGAAGAATATTTATTAGCAATAAAGGAGAAATATTTTTTAATTCAAAGTGCCCTAGAGTCACACTCTGGGGAAAATAATATAAATGGGCTTACCATGGCAACCACAGGGCCAGAAGACATAAACCTAACAAGCCCAGGGAAGAAAGGCCGATCCTTCAGGTCACAGTAGTGCTGTCTCATAAGATCCTCATCGGCCTGCATTGAAGACAAACATACAACGATCAAAAAAGCATACAAAGTTTTGAGAATTAAAGTTCCTCTTAATCCCACATACCCCTTTGACCTCAACTTTTTTGTGACTGAATCTTTATTTTAAGGCAATGTTTACTGGAACTAGATGGTCACATGGGGATATATAGCAGGTGCAACTTTGAAGACCACAAGGATCTACAATTCGAGTTAGTAATTGGTTTAACCCTGAGAAGACAAGCTCTAAATGGAGATTTCCACAATTAGAGACTAGACCAAAAATATATTAAGTTTTTAATCAGTTAAGTAATATAATAGAAACTTAATTAGAAAATCAATTTAAAATGCATTTCTAATACAATTATATTTTTTTAAACATTTATTAGAAAGTCTTTTTTTATATTATATAAATATGTATAATATTGCCTGTAGATTTTTTTTCAGTGGCATCTGAGGGCATTTTTATAACCATATATATATATATATGTAAATAACTAGATGGTCACAGGGGATATAAATAGCAGGTGCAACCTTGCAGACCACAAGGAACTACAATTAGAGTTAGTAATTGATTTAACCCTTAGAAGACAAGTGTGTCTGAGAGAGAGCTTAAGTTCCCTCACACCAAGGGGAAAATGTATAAAGTTTTAATGTGATTAAGTTTTTTAGAAAGTCGTGTGTGTGTGTGTGTGTGTGTGTGTATATATATATATATATATCCTTGAATATGCTGAAATAACAGAACGTTGATAACAATGAGAGCTGAGCAGTGATGTAGGTGTCTTATGTGTAGGTGTCTTATGATGTATTTGGAGAAATATATTAAAAAAAAATCTATACATGTTAAAAATGTAGAAATAAATACATCTGTTGTCAATTTCGCCCTCTCAGCGCGCTGTTTTACCATTAAAAGAAAATGCAAGTCCTATTAAACCAATAGAGATAAAAACTGTTAACTCAATTGACCTGGATCAACTTCATAGCAACTAACTTGAAGCCTTTCTGTTCGAAACGCTTGATGATCTCTCCGATGAGCCCTCTCTGCACTCCATCAGGCTTGATGGCAATGAACGTGCGCTCTTCATTTCCAGACATTGGGCTTCAAATGAAAATAAATACCGGTAAAACATAACACAACACAAAAACAGTATGACAGAAGTGCATTCAAACTTACGCCGTCGCACATTTGGCCCACAGGGCTGGAGGTGTGGAGGGGGGTTTGGGTGATGAAACCCCTGAAGCCCATCACTAATTACATGTCAAGTGACAGTGGGAGATCCTTCCTGCCCTGTCTTAACCCGCACTGTCGGCTTAAACCGTGACGGGTGATCTGATCTGCTCGCTGTCCTCACGCATCCTGTCCTAGCACGTTATAATCACGATTTAATTTGAACAAACTTGATATCTCTGCCATTATCTATTCTAAAAAGACAATGAAGGCTAAAGCCATATCAAAATTATAAGTTTCATTCGAATGCGACTTTCAGATTTAAACGGACACGTCTAGAAAACGATTATTATAGCGACGGGCTTCTTATATTCGGTAAAATTTCGCTCATGCTTGCTTAAATCAGTGCACTGATCAAATGTACCTGGGCATTGACATTTCATTTGTAAGAATAAACTTTTGTCACATTGACAGTAATAAGATAATAAAAAGCAGTGAAAATATTTTTCTTACATTTTCTGATGACAGTTCACGAGTCTGAAGTGGATTCCTCACGCGCGAGTGCTTTCACTAATCCACGATCATCTGCACTGCACAAGTGTTTTCTGAAGGTGAGCGGAGACTGATTCCAGTGCAATGGCATTCAGCGATATTTAATCTGTTGCGATGGAATGAATCCAAATTTATGATACGCAAAACATACATGTTGTAAAACCTTTACAAATCTTGCTTGATTTTACAAAATTATTAGGTCGTTTTTTTTTCCACTGGGATAAAGTTCTTAACCTTAAACAGACAACATAACTTTCTGTCTATGCATCATTTATTTTTTATTGCCCCTAACAACACATTTGCACCTTTATTTTATTATTATTATTATTATTATTATTATTATTATTAAATATGATAGAATATAAAGATAGAGCCTAGATAAGATGGGGCTTGTTGCCACACTTTTGATTCCAGTGAATATTTCTCAGAGCAAGTTAATATTTTTGAAAGTCAAACGTTTATAGGCTTTGAGAGGCATTATTTTTAAAGTAACAAACTGATGATGATGATAATAATAATAATAATAATAATAATTATTATTATTATTATTATTATTAAATCAACAACAATAATACAACTTTAAATGTTATTTTTTAAAGTTATATTTTTAATTTAAAATTCTATTTTTATTTATATTTCACTCTAAAATATGTAATATTTATTACTATTATTTTCCTTTTCTTTTCTTTTCTTTTGAATGCATCTCTATTTATAAATGCATTAATAAAGATTTAAAATGATTCACTCATTTAATGTTTTGTGCTTGTAAATTTAGTATCTCGTTTACAATCCTTTTTTTTAATGGAGCTCTAATGAGTTCGATTACTTCTAACATGTAATTGAACATCAAAATTCATTATGCATTATGGCTTTATTGCAAACCACATCAGAGAATCATAAAATATCTGATTCGTTAAGTGCACCTAAAGTAATTTATCCACAGGCCACTAATCTAACAGCAGAGGGGCAGTGAGGGACTGATCAGAACTACGGTTAAGCCAAGCATTACATCCTGTACATAGTACATGGCCATTATCTTTATCTGTAGAACATATTTCCCAGGTGAGATAGACCCATTAGACCATCTGTACAGTTAAGAAATATGCAGCAAATCCCTCAGCATCATATACTGAGTTAATCCTCAGGGAACCACTTCACTGCAGTCATGTCAGTTACTTATACTTCCACATGCTCTTTTCCACAGTTCCATTAAATGTCTTATGCAGCTGTCAGTTCAGTATTTAATGCATGCACCGTGTAGTGACACTTTACACTATTATTTGACCATTCGTAGAGTCTTTTGACAACAACAGTGAAGGCATGCGAGGCAGTTAAATGTTACAATTTGGTGGCTTGTAAGTCTCAGTCCTCTTAAATAAAGTATTGCACTGTACTGACAATAAAATAAAAAGCAGGAGTGTGGAAAGGAGTCTTCATTGCTCATAATTGTAATTCACTGAAATAAGTGAAACAAGTGTTTTGGCTTGTCTAAGAAAATACTATATTAGTATGGTATATGGTCTATAATAACCTTTTATTTGCATATATTTTTATGTGTTTGGGAAAATAAATATTTTGATTAATATTAAATTAAAATTTAAGATTTTAACCAAACCATAAGTATAATTTGAAAAAGAAAAAAAAAAACCTAGTACATTTGACTGAAACAATTTAGACTTTGTCCAAACAATAATTATTTTCAGTGTACATGCACTTATGCAGTCACATACACATAAGGAAAAAAAGAAACAGAGAACACTAAGGTTTATATGTAGCCTTAATCAATAATGCAGTATGTGCAACTTTTCCATACTATATATACTGTATATACAACCTTACCAAAGTTTTAGTGTTCTCACTCTCAGCCTGTTATCCATTTCAAAAATGACCCTGACATGACAAGAATGACTGCTGATAAACTTCAGTCCAGTTTTAGCAATAATTCATGTTTGTTTTCTCAACCCATCTTTCCTATTTGCAGTCAATGCAGTTTTGGCAACAGAGGGATTCATGATGCTGACCCTGAGAAAAAGACAAGAAACAAACAAGTCAAATGCCCCCAATAACTTCAATACCCAATCACTGTGCAATGGCTGGGGTAGTCATATTACTGACCAACATTTTTGTAGCAAAAGTTGGACCTTCACAAGTGAGTGTCAATTCAACAGAACCTGACAGGAACAATGTGATCTAAAGGTGCAATCACATTTACCGTTCGGGGAATTTCTGTAATCAATTCAATAGGAATCCACACGCCATCGGGAATATCGCTTGAGGGTGAAATATTTCAGATTCTACATTGTTTTCAAGTTGGTCAAGAGAATTTGCTGCATCCACCAACAGAAGTGACATCTCTGTGAGGTCTGCTTCAAACATACACTCTTGACAATAAAGAAATATGACTGACACTTAAAGGAATAGTTCACCAAAAAATAATAACAATTGCTGAAAATTTGCTCACTGAAATGTTATCTAAGATGTAGATGATTGTTTCGTCATGGGAACAGATTTGGAGAAATGTACTATTACATCACTTGCTCACCAATGGATCCTCTGCAGTGAATGGTTGCCATCAGAATGAGATGAGAGAAGAATCAGCTGATAAAAACATCACAGTAATCCATATGACTCTAGTCCATCAATGAACAACTTGTGAAGTGAAAAGCTGTGTGCTTCTAAATGGTGCTTGATCTGTGCACATTTCTCACCTGATTCAGATGGGACTATTTATTTCTACTGGAAATATAATGGATAGAGGACTCGTATTGTAGTTGAAAACAACAGTGTTAAGTTAAAAATGTCAATGATAAATTTGTTTTCTTACAAACGTGCAACTTTTCACTTCACAAGTTGTTCATTGATGGACTGGAGTTATGTGGATTACTTGTGGATTATAGCAATGTTTTTATCAACTGTTTGAACTCTCATTCTGACGGCACCCATACACTGCAGAGGATCCATTGGTGAGCAAGTAATATAATGCTAAATTCCTCTAAATCTGTTCCAATGAAGAAACACACTCATCTACATCTTTGGATTGCCTGAGAGTGAGTAAATTTTCATTATTTTTTTTTTGTTTTGTTTTTTTTGGGTGAACTATTCCTTTAACACCAATTTGAAACTGCAATCTAGTTTATCATCCTTAGCTATCATATAATGGCTTTTATTTCCACATCCTTCCTTCTAACAGAATATGCACTTATCTGACTAAATGGATAAATAATCCTCTGCTAATCTCTCCAAGAGTACTAGATGGTTTGTATTCCATGCTCTATTTTTTACCAGGGCTTAAAGTAAGGATTAAATGAGGTAGCTGCCAAGTGGTAGTGTGAAGTACTGCCTCCTTCATAGTGACTGTAACTTTGATTTACTGTAAATCACTCTAGATCTGGTTCTTTCCCCTTCAACAGAAATGTAGCCTCTTTTTCAGTTTAAATACACATCGCTTCTCTAAACAAGTATCTTGCATATTTGGTATTAAACCCTGTTATTTGTTATACCTGATTAATGTGGCAGAATGTCAGTCAATGAGCACAAAAGCATTATGCAATGCTCATTGAGGTCTAACAGCTCTGGGGTGAAACTGCAGGAAATATAAGTAAAAGGTCTATTTTAAATTACACAATTTTCTCTACTATCTGTTCCATTTGCTTATAATCATATTTGTACTCCAGCAGCTTTATTCAGGTCGCCTCATGTAATTGTAAATCACTGTGATTTTTTTTTTGTGCTCTAAT
This sequence comes from Sinocyclocheilus anshuiensis, assembly GCF_001515605.1. NCBI lineage: Eukaryota > Metazoa > Chordata > Actinopteri > Cypriniformes > Cyprinidae > Sinocyclocheilus > Sinocyclocheilus anshuiensis. The sequence continues at coordinate 17,022 of NW_015542365.1, read as the reverse complement.
TTTCCGCATCATTTATTTGTCTGAGTTGTAGCAATCAGAGTGCACAGAACCAATAATAAATAGGTATTTTTAGTGTTAATTTTCTTTCATTAGAGACTTCATTAAATTATTATAGTTCTCAGATCAAGTCTGCTCCGGAGTTAGAAGACAAAACAGAAAGTGAAAAGTTGTTGCTCTTGCTAGACTGAAACTTCAGTATAAGTGTATCCAGCTAATTTTTCAACGCGGAAGGAAGTAAGCTATTTTTTTTTTTAAATGTGCAAGACTTAAAGGTAAAGTAAAATCAATCAATCAATCAATCAATCAATAAAAAAAAAATAAAAAAACCCCCCGAATAAGCAAGCAAGCTCTAAACAACAACACTAACAACAAAATTGGAACAAAAATTCCAATAATCACAAAAGTCAGGATAACAAGTTATTTAGAATGCAGATGTTTTATAAAGTCATGTTCACCTAGGAGGTTACTAGCTGCTAAACGCTTTCCAGATGGCTTCATTCCTTCATTCTTAGCCTGCCAAACAGACGTTATCGACAGAGCAATCCAGCTGATGATAGATCCTCATTCAGCTGCCCTCCTGCATGGATGAATTCGGGGGAGCTGTAAATGAGGACTGGCATATGGTTGGTAATTTAGTGTGATTTACATATAAATTGATATAGAAAGAGAACTCCCATCCGTTCACAATTAACTTTCCACTTGTACTCGTAGCTCGTTTAGTCCACTCGTCTCGAACCGGTAGTTGGGTACAAGTTCAGAGCTGAGATTTCAAAAGTCCGATCTCGTAAGGCACGTGGCGCGTTCATCTTGCAGTGCGTCAAACATTAATGGCGGGAAAGGGAACAAGCGCGATAATTTACAAAAGGGTCTGGCTGCAGACTTGCGCTTGCACTCTCAGACTTGCAAACGTACAGGGTCCTGCAAGCCATCTGTAGGAGAAAAAGACAAGACCCGCAAATCCGTGGCCGCAGAACAGCAGAATATGAACGCAATGCGCAAAGTCTCTCGCTAAGCGTTTTCCTCCTGTAGAAAAACATAAACACTTAACATGGCTTAATGTATTAAGATGCTCTTAAAATATCTGCCTGTAGCTTTCTAGTGATCTTTAAGACATTGATTAGCTTGTTCAAGTGTGTTTGATTAGGGTTGGAGCTAAACTCTACAAGACAGTGGCCGTCCAGGACTGAAGCTGCCCAGCCCTGATTAAGATCAACATATCTATTTTCAGATCACAGAACAATGTCATACAGGTTTGGAATGATATCAGCGTGAGTAACAAAAGACAGAATGTTTATTTTTGGGTGAACTATCCCTTTAAAGTCTTCATGTTGTCTCTTTTATAAAATTACAGTTTCTTTTAAAGTTTGGCAACATGACTTCCAAAGAGTCAACTAATTATAGAAACCTAATTCTCAACTTTGTTTGAACATGCGGCGGGAGGAATACAAATCTCAGGCTCCCATCTGTCTTGGGACTTTAGTTTGACAGCAGAAGATCCTGAAAATTGGGCTGTTTTGAGATCTCGCTACAAACACGGCATTAGTGTCGGTGTGAATCCCAAAAGCAAACACCAAGTCCCTGCTGAATAGCTAAATATGTGCATTATACAGTGTGATTCACAACGCAACTGACACGCAGACACCACCGCTTTGTTAAAATGTACTACGTGAGAGTAAAATAAATCGCTTAAAGCGAGCATAAGCATTTTTGTCTTGAAGTTAAAGTCTGGGAAAGGGTCACAGGGGCCACATGATTTGTCAAGGACAGTGGAGGTCTCCATTAATATAACATTAACCTTTCCTCATCCAAATCTTCCTTCCTGAAACCTCTGCTTTTGTCTTCATTAGATGCCATGTAGTGTTCTCCGAATAGCTCACAGCGCCTGTTAGCAGACTCCGAGCATCAAGTACCCTGTGAAGACTGTGAAATAATAAAAAAAAAAAGTGCAAATGTGAAATTGCTTTTCTGGTTGGGTAAGATGGAGAACATTTTTACTGGAAAGGCGAAAAGCTGAGAAATCCACCGAATACAGATATTTTCAGAAGCCGTACTTTAGCTTTGTATCCGAGCAGATAGTTTCATGGGAGTAGATCTGCTTTTTTCAGGTGTGGGATTTGTTGTGCCTTGTCATCACCGAGCAGCAATGGGAACTCAGCCATCACTGTTGTTCACCTCTCATGTCATTCTGGGGATGGATTGTACAGGGATGAAAAAGACAGCAGACAGGCTCGAGATAGAAGGCTCAGTTGAACTGACAGATATTCTGAGCCTCTCCACATGAATAAGACTCCTTAATGTCGGTAACCTTGAGGTTTGTGTTTGTTCTCTATAGAAACAGACTGCTAAATCTTTGTTCCCCTGGTAACCTGCAACATGAGGCAATCCAGCTGGTGAGAGTGGCATGCTTATTGACAAATTCTTCCTATAGCAATTGAGCAAATAATGTGACGACGATGAGAGAGGCAGTAGGTGGAATGATGGCGGGAAGCTCTGGCACAGTCTTACATTACATAAAGCCTCAGTGTTGCTTAATATTCACCGCACCTCCGTCCTTCTGGCTCTGGGACTGTCTTTATCTTATTTGAGGATCTTATATTCTTCAATGCAACCTTCCAATACTTTTCTCTCCGGCTGCTTATATTCTCAAGCATTTTTTGACAGTGCAGGGATTTGACTGAGCGAAACTCAGCTGTCAGAACATGAACAATGAAGTCTGCATCTCCTTAAGGTGCAGATATCACACGAGTGATGCACCGCTTTGACCTCAGGGCTTGGCATTAATGCACTTCTCACTTGTTTATTTGAACAAAAGCAGTAATATGCGTCACATGCATAAGAGAAGTTCTCCTAGTGTCTTTCTGTAGTCTTTGAAGTGAAGCTGTGAGTCCAGAGTCCACAGATGCCTTATCAAATAATGAAAGTGCTGGGGTTTACAACCTATTCAGGTTGTTTGGTGAACACTCAACAGATACTGCTTTGAAACGGCAGAGGGCAGTGTTCGCTTTGCTTCGCATAGATCCCTGTTCTTCCGGTGTGTATAGTGGGGTCAGGTGCAGGCTGTTTGATTGTAGGTTTGATTCAGGTTTGTGAAAATGTTACAGACATTACAGGCATTATCAGAAGCATTCATGCTTCGTTTAGCACATGTTTGTCGAATCCTAAGAGCTAAAAATGGAAAAAAAGGGAGATATTTTACATTAAATGTCATGGAATTTTGCATTGTTTGGACAATTTGGGTTACTTTTTTGCATTAAATTGATCTAAAGTGACAGTAAAGACAACAAATAAATTTTTCACATAAACGCTGTTTTTAAACTATCTATTCACCAAAGAATCCTAAAAAAAAGTATCACCGTTTCCACAAAACATATGTAACACTACAGTTTTCAAAATTGATAAGAAATTTTTCTTGAGCACCAAATCAGCATGGGAATGATTTCTAAAGGATCATGTAACACTGGAATGGAATAAGATATATTAAATTTTTAAAATTATAATATTTCACAATATTGCGGTTTTTGCTGTAAGGAAATAAATTCAGCATAATGACTTATTTCAAAAACATAAACTTACCAACTACAAACCTTTGAATGGTTGTGTTTATGTATATGCACGCACGCACACAAACAACTACTATTCATTCATATGTATTTGTGGAATGTATTGTAACTTATGAGTTTTGATACGTGCTACGTGATACGATTTTTCCTAAAGTAAAAAGTCAGAAAAATGTTGCAAGTAAATTCGCTTTGAAAAGCCTTTTATACTGTAAATGCATCCATAGTGAATAGCAGATATTTTCTTTTCATGGAGAATTGAGATGCGTTGTGAATTAAGCCTTTGCTGTTCAATGCATGAATCATTTTCCATCAAGGAAATGGTGTTTTCTGGGAATCCACAGAATTGCTTCTACCCTGAATCGCTTCGTGTTGATGCCAACTTTGTAGACCGGTCCATTATCGGATTCATCCTGCTAGCTAGTACTGTTGATCACTTTGTTAATTCACTGTGACAGAAGGCTTCCTGTGGTCTCTGTCTCCCTAGACCCTGTAATTCATTTTTTGTCCCCTATAAGGAACTCAAGATCTGAATTCATGGGAAGGAATAGCTTCTGGCCTGAAACCATGTTCTAATAAAGACTACATATGGGGCTTTTCAGTCATATCCCATTTGATTAAACCTTGACAGTCATTTGTTCTGTCTTCTCAAATACCCACATGCCTGACAGAAGTCCTGGGCCACTGAGTCTTGAGGAATTAAAGAAAGCTGTTCCATTACCTCTTAAACATGATTTACTAGTGAATTTGGTTAATACTGTATGTAATGTGCACATAAATCACAAATACATAAAGACTGCTCAGCTTTATTTCATAATATATAGTTATTGTAGAGACTAATTCTGTTTTAAGATTATGATATAGCAATTAAAGCACATGCTTTTAGCTTAAAGGAATAGTTCACCCATAAATGAAAATTTGTTGAAAATTTACTCACCCTCTGGCCACCAAAGATTTAGATGACTTTGTTCCTTCAATGGAACAACAGATTTACAGAAATTTACCATTACATCACTTGCTCACCAGTGAATTATAAACGGGGGCCATCGCTAGTGGGGAGAAAGGTGGTGATGATTATAGGGGCCCACGGCTGTGAAAGGGGCCCTCTGCAATTTCAACCAAGTGCCCGAGACCGAGATTTAATTAGAAGATAGATCATCTTCTAAAAGCAATCTATTTATTACTTTTCTTCCCTTGAAATCAAATAACTCTGATTTCATGTTGCATTGCTGCATTAACAGGAAGAAAATTATAGTAACATAAACGACGTTCCAAGTGCCCAACCAAAGGGAAAGCCAATCACTATAATGGTGAGTTAAAAAAACAAAAAAAAACACATTTTAGGAAAATCAACATCAATTTATGATGTTTGCTTATGTGATGTTGTCTCAAATATTTCAGTTGTATTGAAAAGTCAACATTCAAGATGACTGGGAAACGAGTGAATGCAACTAGTGAAAGATAACTGCAGACATGGAAGAAACGGGTGAAAAGTCTATTAAAGGGGTCATATGATGCGATTTAAATTTTTCCTTTCTCTTTGGAGTGTTACAAGCTCTTGGTGCATAAAGAAGATCTGTAAAGTTGCAAAGACTAAAGTCTCAAATCCAAAGAGATATTCTTTATAAAAGTTCAGAGTCAGCCACACCTACCTAAAACGGCTCATTCTAACATGCCCCCACATACCTACGTCACTATGTGGGAAGATTTGCATAACGCCGCCCAAATGTTCACGCAAGGAAAGAAGGCGTAACTTTTATTCTCGCTGTTGTATTGTTGCGGCTGCCATGTCGTGAAGGCGCTGTGTGATTCGTTGTGAAAGCAAAACTACTTTGTTTGGCCTTCCAAAAGACGACGATATCGCTTCATCATGCCTGGAGCTGATCCGTGCTGGTCGCTGAGGAAATACTTCAACTTCGCGCTGTCAATTGCCGGAGTCCAGCCCGGGGTCATCACATGTGGTTGCCGCAGGAATCACAATATGGTAAGGGATGTAACATTTCCGTCACACGCTTGAGGAATTCGGCCAATCACAACGCACTGGATAGCTGGCCAATCAGAGCACACCTCGTTTTTTCAGACCGATGAGCTTTGTAAAAATTGAAGCGTTTCAGAAAGGCGGGGCATAGAGGGGGGCATAGAGGAGAAACAATAATGTACAGTATGTGGAAAATGTGTTTTTTGAACCTTAAACCGCATAAACGCATTTCATTATACCAAATACACAAAATAATGTTCTTTTTAGCAGCATCATATGACCCCTTTAAGACTTTTTCTTTTCTTCTTCTGTTATGTTGCACATTAGCAACATATTGGTGCACTGCTGCCTCTCACTGGTTTATTAATGTCATTGGTTCCTTTGCGGCTACTTTAATATTTTAAGTAAGTGTCACTCAAAACGGTAAGTAAATTGTTTTATTTGCCTTGAAAGTAGCTGGAACTTAATAAAACCTAGTAAGTATAACAACTAAGTAAAGATAACTAATTAAATCTAAGTAAGGTAAACTATTGGATTTTACAGTGTACTTTTAGAATACAATTTATATTGGTTTTCATGATAAAGTTTAGTTCACATTAAAAAAGCCCCCCCAAGACAAAAAAATAAAAAATAAAATAATTCTGTGTATTGTGTGGCTCAGTGTATTAAAATTCAAAATCCATCTGCACATACCTACACAAAATTCATTGTTAAAATCATCTGAAGCTCTCCGCTCAAAATGACATTGTAAAATTGAAATGCTTTCCACTTGTTGATGTTTATAAATCAAAGCAAGGCTTTTTGGGAATGTGCTGTATGATTCCCAGGGCTCACGGTATAGTCGGTACTTATTCATGTTGGGGCAGAAATATGGCTGCAGTGGCCCTCTGTTCTGCCTGAAATGAACCTGTCTTGAACACAGTTTAAGTCCACCTTTGAAATAAATCCTTATCAATTTGGTGTCAAGGTAAAGTGTCTGACATCACCTGACTCTCCTTATGTCTCCCACGTTAATGGGTGTTTTTTTTCAGGTTTCAGCTGCCAGACTGCCTCAGCCTGCCTCTCTTCCTCTGTTTATAGACCAGCATGAATAAATGATGAAATGATAATACACAGCAGCAGAACCTTTTTTTTTTTTCTTCTCCCAGAGATGACTCCGCAGGAGACCGGGGGTGTGCCTGTATTATGCATTAACAGTAAATCAGGTCAGGTCCCCACTGCCTTCTATAGGTTTTTTTCTTTCTTTTTTTCCCCCCGCTTTCGAGGTGTGGGGTTGCAGGCAAACATGCCTGCTAGTATACATGGCTGAGATTGAGATCGAATCAGGGGAAGCTCAAGCTAAAAACTAGGATGAGGATCCACAGAGAGATACACGCAGCTGATAGAGCTCTAAGTGTAGGAGTAACAGACCCAAAACAGATTTTTTTTTTAGCATCTGGGGACACTGATAATATCTGCTTTACAATAAAAGAAGGCGAAAAATGTCAGAGAGCAGAAGATCTGGGCAGTATGATGGTGTACAGTTTATATTGTTTAGTTGTTTATGGTTGCTTGCCAAGCAACACTCAATCTTGCTGCACCAGTGAAGTTAAAGTGACGTGCAGTTAATAATGTGTGTCACCTATTTTGCTATTGGTATTATTTTATAATATTCATTTTACTGTTTGGGCACTTTTGTTATAACTCAAGTGTTACATAGTGTGAAGTTGTTTTTATACTGATACCATACCTATCATTAAATTATCAATAATAATAATAATAAAAAAGTTTGTCCATTTAAGTAAAAAAATAAATAAACAAGCAAAACAGAACATTTAATTTTAATTCACTGGATTGTCCAAAACCATCCATTACTACATGTTTGTTTAATATATAAATTATTTTTCTAGTAATATCTAGTAGGGAAGCATTGATATTAAAATTCTGGCCATATGACCAATAACCCAATAAAACTAAAAACAAAACAAAAAAACAAACAAACAAAAAAAATATACATTTAAATATATATTTAAATAAAACCAGTGGTTTTAAATTTTACACACACATTTAGGCATGACAACATTATAATGTACAGTATGAAAAATAAATATTAATTTGAGATTTACTAAATATTAATTTATTGTTTTTAAAGATTAACTTCTGTGAGCATTAGATGATGGCAAAGATAATCTAAATGTAAGAATATGTGACATGAGCATGCATACATTTATATCTAATATGAAAAACAGTTACACTTTATTTTAAGGTGTCCTTGTTACAGTGTAACTATACATTTAAGTACTGAGTAATATTAATTAACTACATGTACTTACTATATGGTTAGGGATGGGATTAGGGTTTGGCTTAGGGTTGCTTGCATATAATTAATTGTTATTATAATAGTAAGTACATGTAACATGTTTAACAAGGAGACTTTAAAATAAAGCGTTTAATAAAAACTCTAATATCAGTAGATAACCAATTATCTAGCCAAAAGAAGAAAAAGATACAATTATTCATACCATCATAAATGATTTTGCCATGCCTCCCACCCTTAGAAAGCAGCCATCTAGTAGCCAACACCTGCTGAGATGAGAAGTCTGGAATTGACAGCATTCATATAATTTTATATCCAAAAAAGTCAAGAATGTAGGCCTAAATCTCAGTAGCTCTTTTTCTCAGACTAAAGGGTGCCTTTGGCTGCAGCCCAGCTGTGAACATTGAAAATATCACCATCTTTTGGATGACTGGCTGTATAAAGATAAAGAACCGAGATTACTTTTCAATTAGCTGCCGGCACAGATTCACAGTATGACCATGCATTCATAGCTATTCATTGGGGTGCCCAACCCTGCTCCTGGCAATCGACTGTCCTGCAAAGTTTAGCTCCAACTCTAAACAAACACACCTGTGTTTAATTTTTAAGTGATCCTGAAGACCTTAATTAGTTGCTTCAGGTGTGCTTGATTAGGGTTGGAGCTGAACTTTGCAGGACAGTCGATCTCCGGGACCAGGGTTGGGCACCCCTGCATTAGCAAACAACAGTGAAATGCTTTTCTCCACACATGCTTGGCTAATCCTAGAGGGCCGAGATAGGACCATCACTCCAAATCACATGTTCGTTGTCTTGTCCTCAAACAGCTGCTGTCATGCAATAATAATCTGACATTCAATTAAGCTTGAAATCATTTAGCAAGCTAATTAAGAAGGAGAGAGGTAGGGGGGTGTTAATCTGCCACTGAATCATTACCAGTTTAGGGTGTAAAAACATTGCTGTAGCCACATTAAACCAATGAATCAAGCATGTGTGTAGCACAACAGTCAGTGCTCTTTTATATGCTACTGGAAACTTTGTGGATCTTGGTTTACTATTGAGGGTTGAGTATCATTTGATTTTTAGCAATTCTGATTCTGCTTATCAATTCTGATTCTTAACAATTCCAAGTTTCTTTTTTTTTAAAAGTCAAATATTTAGATATTAAACACACACATATATATATATATATATATATATATATATATATATATTTATTATTTTTTTAATGCAAAACAT
>NW_015542365.1:6468-7141 GCF_001515605.1 Sinocyclocheilus anshuiensis | reverse complement strand
CCCTGGTACTTTTTTTAGTCCCCCCTCGGCTGAGGTTCCAAGCGAGCCGTACCGTTACCAAAATGTGACATGTAAACCCTACTGATCACTGATTTGCCGGAGAGAATCACCACTACCTGCGTCATTGAACTTGCGACACGTGACACTAGACCTGCTAGATTAAATCAGCACAGCCAGCAAGGATCGAATGCAACTTTTTTTTTTTTGAACAAACGCAACCGTTTCGAATGAGCTCACCTATTTTGAACAACAAAGTAATGGCTGTTTCGTGGTCTGTTAAGGAAGTACAGACGTTCCGCTCGTGGATAGCCGAGGAGCGGATCCAGCGAGAGCTTGATGGGACGACGCGGAATGAAAATGTTTTTCAGGAGGTCGCTCAGCACAGCAGTAGAGGCGGCGCAACTGTAACTACATGTCTATAATCCCGCCCACTCTAAACGGTACTAAACTGTAGTGATGGGAAGTTCGGTTCTTTTCCGCGAACCGGTTCTTTAGGACAGTTCGATTCAATAAACCGGTTGAAAAAACCGGTTCACCGGTTCTTTTACGCTCGACGTAATGACGTCATTGGCGATGACGTAATGGCGTTAAGTCTATCGCGGGCTTAACACATTCAAATATAAAGTCAGTAATCATAACATCAGTCAATTAAAACATCATTATAATCTGATAC
>NW_015542365.1:0-5746 GCF_001515605.1 Sinocyclocheilus anshuiensis | reverse complement strand
GGGGAGCGGATCCAGCAAGAGCTGGATGGGGCGACGCGGAATGAAAAAGTTTTTAAGGAGTCGCGGCAGTAGAGGCAGTGCAACTATAACGACATGTGAATAATCCCGCCCACTCTAAAGCGGTACTAAACTGCAGTGGAAACGCAAACTGAGCCGAGCCGTGCCGTACCATGCAGTGGAAAAGCACCATTACACAAATAACTTTTGTCTAGGGTTTTAACAAAAATACCACAGCAAAAACAACTAGACTAATATATTTCAAACATTAAACTAATAAAGATTTCAAACATTATTAAAGAGAAGTAAACTAATAAAATGAGAACAAAGCAACAAATTAGCAATAGGACAAATACAACTGAACAAAATTCAGGTACAGAAATTGAAATCAAATGTAAAATAACACTCCAGAGTTTTCTTTTCCTAAATAAAATATAGATTTATCTTTATTAAAGTTACAAAAGTCTTTCATTCAATATCAGTAAGTTATATTCTTTTTCTTTAGTTTTTTGATTCGCATTAATGGCACAGATGGCAGCAGAAATATTAGGCTCGTAACACTTTAAGGATCCAATATACAGTTGTATGCATTGTTTTCCCCAACTGTTTATATTTTGACAAGTTTGTGTGTATTTGTCCGAAAACAGCATGCGAGCGCTGAATTGAGTTCATTTTCGCGTTTTCTTGCACTTGAATGGTTTAAAATCACATTAAAGTGCGTACACGTGTATCAATAAGTGGAACTGAAATGTGCATGTTTTATTGAAGCCATGGTTCTTGATACCCTTTTTACTATTCTATACTTGTTTAGGTTTCCCTAGCTAATTCATTTCTGTGAAGTAAGTCAAACAAATCCACACATTTATGGGTGTTAGGAACTTTTTCTCCCATTGATGATCAATCTCTCACATGGTGCTGCGTTTTGCATCTGCCTGTTTGAGGATATTGCCCATTTTGCACCTCATGGGGTTGAGGGTGTTCTCTCAGATGCCACTATGACGTCTCCCAGCATGCTTTGTTCTTGTAATCACCTTCTCCCACCATGCTTTGTTCTTGCAGTGCATGATAACAAGACACAATCATGGTTTAGGAGTTGTGAGGAGATTTAAATTAATTCATAGCATATTCATGTATATTCAGAGCTCTGTATAACATTATCAGGGGATATGGATCCATTTTCAGCACCGTTGTGATGCTGTATTAGCAATGAGCATCAACTGCAAATGGTCTGCAATGTCTTTGCCTGTAAAACTATGACCTTCATTTTCAGAATGAATTGGCTGTGAGCAAAGCAAAATTTACTATTGCATTAAATATGCTGCTCTCTAAATGAAGGCCAATAAATGTCAACATGCATTATTCAAAATCCAGCAAAGGTATTATGAATATGGATTACAGGTAGTACAATTGCAGAATTTTTCTTTTTATACATTTTGTATATAATAAAACGGCAACATTTAACTGAAACCTTTTTCTGAGCTTACAAATGCATGATTAAACTAACTTGAATCAAGAACACAGACAGACAGACAGACAGATAGATACTGTAGGTAGATAGATAGATACTGTAGGCAGACAGATAGATACAGTAGGCAGACAGATAGATAGATAGATAGATACTGTAGATACAGACAGAACAGACAGATAGATACTGTAGGTAGATAGATAGATACTGTAGGCAGACAGATAGATAGATAGATAGATACTGTAGATAGACAGACAGACAGATAGATAGATACTGTAGATAGATAGACAGACAGATAGATAGATACTGTAGATATCTACAGAGCGAAAGTAAAAAAAGTTCTACAGAAAGTAAATATGTATATGTTGTATTTTTCCCTCTATAATTCACTTTAAGTGTTGCCATCAACCATTCACCACCCTGTCCATTGTAAATGAAAGACCTGTTACTGAAGGAACATGTAGCAATCTGGAGTCCACAAACATAGATGGCTGGACTTAGATTTACCTAAAAAAAACTATTATATTTATATACAACTCCCCTCTGGCGAAGTTTGTCAAACTCAGTAATATAAACAAAATGGTGTGCAAATCTTCAGAATTTGTAGGCTTATCTTTGAGTGAGGAACTAGGGCAATATTTCCCTTGCTGGTGGTGGTATCAGTCAGAGTCGCAGACCTAGTACCCCATGGTAATCATCAGTCGTTCACTTCTCTCTCTCTCTCACACACAGAGAATCTGGAACGTCCCAGAGGATATAAGAGAAATCTTTTTCTCTTTTCCACACCCACATTGACATTTCCAATATCCCCCACCAATACGGCAGCTGCCAGTATTATTTGTTTATTTTTCATCCCTGTATTCCCTCATTTTAGTCCATTATTTCCCAGACCAATTTCCAAGTGGCTTATTGTCGCTCATTGTGAGTATCATTCATTAGTTTGCACCAAACGGCAGTGCCTTATTGAATTGTAGATCTATTCTGGTGACGGAAGAAATATTCCTATGGTACAGGCACTTGTCACTCATCTTTTTATTGCCTTCAATAAACCTGAGCCCTAACTTGTTTCCAGACTTCCTGGGCCGTTTGGAGGCACAGTTTCTTTGCAGTAATGCCATTTTATGTGATTGGAAGCAGCAGGAACCTGTCCTATAACCTCTAATTAGCTCAGCACTTGGGTGAAGGCGATATTCTCAGCTCAGAAGCTGTATTTAAATGACTGGTGATTAGTATCAGTGACACTGCTCTGGTAGAGCTTCATCTGCCTGCTCTTTTACCCAGAAATCAGGGAAGACCTAATGCACAAATGCAGCAGCCTTTGATCTGTGGAAAACATTACAATTAAAAGATCCAGGCATTGCTTTGAGAGCAGCTCATACCACAAACATTATTATTGTAAACAAAAATTGTTGTCTTGGAATATTATTGTATACTGAAATAAAATAGTGTAATTTCATTAAACAAGCAAGCAAACAAACAAACAAACAAACAAATAAACACAAATAATCAAGTGTACAGACCAGCTGAGTGCAAGTACATTTCGTGAATGTCAAATTGTTTACTTTTGATTTGTGTTTTTGACTTAAGTCTTTAAATGTAAATGCTGGCAATTTTCCACAAGCTCAGGAAAATAAAATATGGAAGGTGCATATTTTGTCATACACACAAATACAAAACACAATCATGGTAACATGTGACGCTCAAATAATGCAATAAACAACATAAGATATAACAAAAACCCTAATGTACATAACTGATAAGAAAAAAAAAACTAGGAAGAAACATTTATTAAAAAAAAAAAGGATCAAATGTGAAGTGTCACACAGAGAATTCTGGTTAAGTCAGTTTACACTTTATCATTGTACTTGATCTTTTAACTTCCAAAAACTGTACATTCAACAGTATTTTATTGTCAAATTGCGTTAATTGCCCCATTAGATCTATTACCGTTTTTCCACTGTAAATAGTAAGGGAATGTACTTTTAACCAAGTAACAGGTTATTACTGGATCATTTTTAGTCTTTTGCAATTAAAATGACAATGAACCAAAACTATACTCGTGGAAATTTGAAAATAAGATTAAAATAAAAATGCTAAACTACAATGACCTTGATTTACAAATGTTGAAAGGAGGATTAAAAGGGGGGGAAAAAAACATATGGACAATGTGTGTGTGTGTGTGTGTGTGTGTGTGTGTATATGTATATATGGAACTGCAGGGGGTTTGTGGGTTTAATGAAAAGCAAATAATTAATTAAATAATAAAAATGTAAAATTAAAATAATTTTAAAACAACATCATTCAAAATAAAACGCTTACTAAAAAATTAAATATTTTATTTGTTTATCTGCATGTCATGTGACCATTAACCAAAATTAGAGAAATGTGAACATGCAGATGTGACACTGAATAATTAAAATATTTATTTTTAAATCTCACTATGCAATGGTATACTGAGGGTACTTAAAGTAAATATATTAGGTGAAAGAGGTTCAGGTGACAAAAAAGTTTGGGAATGCCTGCATTACATATAAATAAGAAATAACGTGAATTTGTGCATTTGAAAGACAAAAGCCTTCCAAACACATAATACATTATTAAATAACCCATGGAGCAATAATTCAAATAGAAAATGAGTGTGCTCCTCAGTAGTTGATGCAATGTTGAAATATAGAGTAAACACTTCTTAAAACTGAAATGATTTTTATAAATCCAGTGGTCAAATGCTATGTGGCCTCTCATTTTTCTGTGTAATTATAACCTGACTAGTGACTGGAGTTAGGGAGACTGGAATTAGGAAGAAGTAATAAATTATGAATAATTTATTGCTGTTGTGTGAATTATATGTAATCATGTAATCAATAAAAAAGTAACTGTAGTCTGATTCTGTAGAGTATTTTAAAATGTAATTTAATCCAATTACAAGTACTTAATTTTTGGAATCTGATTATGTAATCCAGATTACATCTAATCAGTTACTACCCAGCTCTGTATATATGTTGTCCATACAGTGAAATTCCAGTCCAGTGTTGTTTTGGAACATCTTTTTTTTTAAAAACATTTTATGTTCAACAGAAGAAAGAAAGTCATATTGGTAGGTTTGGAATGACACGAGGGTGAGTAAATGATGACAGAATGTTCCTGTTTGAGTGAAATATCCATTCAGTGTGGAAAAAATTGCAGTTCACATTTTGTTGTGAATGTACATGGGCTGCTTTCCATGTTTGACCTTTTTGAAATACAGAAACCAGCAGGAAATTTACATCTCCAACCATCACGTGTTCCTGAGAGTTCACAGCCTCATGAAAGCATAGCACGTACCATACTGTCATATTTCCTCAACTCTGCTGCTTTAGAAGAGAAGTGAAATCAACAGTGCAGAAACATCATGAATTAATCTGCTGAAAAATATGAAAAACATAAGGTCTGCAATGTCACGTGCTTTGAACTCGCAAAAGGTTTTTGCATGTGTCTGGATAGGGTAATGTAGGGAGTGCGTAGAAAAAATCTGATGAAACTGGCCATAAAAATATCATTTCAGTTTAAATACTTAGATTTTAGATTGTACAATATTCTATTTATTATTCACTTTTGCTACTTATTTTATCGTTCAGAAACTATCCATTGTATTCAATTAAATTTGTGCAAAATGAAGTTGTCAAATCCTTTTTTGATGTTATCAAAGCAAATTCATTAATGACTTGAATCACTGGAGATATCTGAAGTGCAATTACCATAGAAGTCCCATCTGGACAGTTTTCTGTAACTTTTTATTCAAGTAGATTATTCCCCATGGCCTTCGGAGCTGATGAGGGAGTTTGTTTATGGCAGACAAGCAATGTTTCCTTAATTTTTGTTCTTGCTGAGCAACTGAGCGGACCCTTAAACTCAAGTACCAATGACCTGTGCTGGAAATTATATAATAAGAATAAGAATAAATAAATAAAGAATACATGAAAAAATAAAGAATTCTTATGCTGTTTAGGTTGCATCTTTCATACTGTGCTATTTATCACTTGTAACACTTAACAATAAGGTTCAGTTAATTAACATTAATGCATTCGGTATGATGGAAGATCTGTGCAGCATTTATTAATCTAGGTTAATGTTAATGTATATATACTATTGTTCTTTGTTATTTCATATCCATTCCTAAAACATTAACTAATGGTAATTGTAAAAAAAAAAACAAAAAAAAAACTTGAAATGTAGAAATTTGTGTATGTAGAAATAAATTAAATTAACCTAGTAATAAGTTAATATTATATATATATATATACATAT
>NW_015542364.1:744313-763470 GCF_001515605.1 Sinocyclocheilus anshuiensis | reverse complement strand
AAAGCTAAAATAAAATAAATATAAATATTAGATGAATAACCTGCTAATTGTTAACTAAAACTGAATCTATTAAAAATCATTTTTGTTGATTTAAGTAAAGCAGAAATAAAATAAAATATAAATATCAAATGAAAAACTTGTTATTGTTAATTGAAATTAAGCTGAAATAAAAAATATTAGATGAAAGATTTGATATTGCTAACTAAAACTATTCACGATACAGTTTGTTAATTAAAAAACCTGAAATAAAGTAAAATATAAACATGAGATGAAAATTAGAAATGTTCCTTAGGCATAAACATCAAATACAAAAATGATATATACTATATAACTATATTAGTAAAATAATAAAATAATACTAAAATGTTGTAAATAAAGATTATTGGAGTATGCTTTACATGAAAACACTATTTCAGTCTTAAGAATTTCATGTTTAATTCGATGTGTTACTTAATAAAGCTCAATAGAATTATTACAAAACAATAACAACAAAAATTACAAAAGCACATAAAATTACTAAAATTATAATTAAAACTAAAAATATATAAATAAAAGCTAAATCATATCATTAAATATTATAATAGTATATAAACAATACTATTATACGATTGAGTGGAGAATGGCTTTGTCCTAAATGCACCTAATCAACAACTTATTTTGATAGTGACATTGAGATCCCCAGATCTCTGCGACTGAACCATATTGGGCCTTAAAAATTAAGATTACAAAAGAAACGTTTGTTAAGAGCCAGAATCTGAAACTATATTAAGATAAGCTTAACACAGCTCGAGTTACATGCAATATATTATTTAAGCCATTTAGAAAGGTCTGTTCAGTGCAGTTGTTTTGATAGAGGAACACAAGCTACATTTGTAGTTTCAGCATGATTTGCTCTTCAGAAGTTCCTCTTCAAACACAACAAATCAGCTGAATGCAAAGTGACCCACATTTGGTTTTTGACCACTGAAAATGTGTACAATTTAACTATTTGAAGCCATGTTGAGATTCCAGCAGTGTCACTGGATTTGAAGAAAACAAGAAAAAACATCCAAAAGGATATTAGGTAACAATTCTTGAGTTACAAACATGCAAACTTTGGAAATACAACTTTAAAAGTGCTTTTTCTCATTTTTGAACGGTCACCATTGGCACATAATGCAACACAGATGGTTAAAGTCAACAGAATTTACTAACAGAGCTACCAATCTCTGTGTGTAAAAATAACATTATGATGCTCTATGATAATAGAGCATTACTTAGTAAATATACTTCCATGATATTTAATATTTTGGCTTTCAACACTATTTACATTTGTTTAATATGCTGATTTGCTGCTCAAGAAACATTTCTGATGATCAATATTTACCAGGTGCAAAAGAAACTGCAATACCAATCAAAGCCACTAGATGGAAATATTTGCTAAATAATTGAATCAATGCACTGAAATAATAGAGCCCACATCAGCTGATCTAGTCTTATTTTAGTATAATTGAAATACTGTTTTTACTATACTAATTTACTAAAACTAATACTAATTTTTATTTTATTTTTTTTTATTAATTTTAGTTGAAGTTTTAGTCAATTAGTACATCAATATGCTTTAGTTTTATAAACTCAAACACATTCTCTTCTGACTGTCTCTAGCACCATTTAAACTGAGCGCTCCGATTTTAAAATCTCTCATAAATAATGATGCTTTAAAAATAAAAGATTTTTCCCGGCAAAAAAAAACAAAAACAAAACGCCGAGATCAGACTCCCACAACGTTTTCTAACAACAAACTTTACGCTTTAACATCAAAGAACACACACACATACACACTCACACATTAAAAAAACATTAAAAAACAAACACAGAAAATGTATTATATTTTGATTATTATTATTATTATATCTATTTGTATAATAATATCAGTAAGATAATATTATTAATAGAAAATATAACTAACAATAATATAATATAAACAATATAAATATAAAACAACTATCTATAATAATGTTATTATTATTATTATTATTGTTATTATATATATATACACATATGTGTCATGTACTACACTCTTAAAAATAAAGGTTCCAAAAGAGGGTTTTCACAGCGATGCCATAGAAGAACCAATTTGAACAGATCTTAAAAGAACCATTTTTTTCTTAGTGTGAAGAACATTTTAATAATCCAAAGAACCTTTTTCCACTGTAAAGAACCTTTTGTGGAATGAACAGGTTCCATATATGGTAAAGGTTCTTTGTGGAACCATTGATGCCAATAAAGAACCTTTATTTTTAAGAGAGTATACAGTATCTCCTGTGCAGTATGTAGTATGTAGTAGGCAGCAGTGTTTGGTAAGTTACTGTAAAAAAGTAATTAATTGTTAGTTGCTAATTACAACAGTGTAATTAGATTACTGTACAAATTAGTCTCTCCAAAAAGTATTGAATTACTTATTACTTTCTGAATCCTATATCAACCTCGACAAGTTAATGATACAATAGTTACACCCAACACTGGTAGGCAGTACACTAGTTGATTCATAGCGTGGTTCCTGTGAATCACAGGACCTATGCAGGGGGCAGAGGTCAGAGGTCACAGCATGCACATGACCCCACTGAGGGCTCGACCCCGGGGCCACAGCCGTGTGTCAATCACCTCTGAACACTGCAGTCGATGCCGCCTTAACCAACCCAAAAACCGCCAATTTACACCGTAACAAATACATTCGTAACATAACAGAAAAAGTACTGGCAGCTCATTACACACGACATTATCCATTCATTTTACGGACATTTCTGTTAACTCTAAAACACAATGCAATGAAGTGTAAAATTCTAAATACTAAAACACCTGTAAACAAATAAATATGGGAAAATTCCTTGAAATTATACAGTATATTGTGCCCTATCGTTACAGTTTTTCTTTAGAGTGTGTTTAGAGATGATCTTAGCGTGCGAGCCCTGCGGGTTCACAATAACAACCAATCAAATCAAAAATTATGGCTATATCATAATAACACACTATCATGCTACTCATACTGTTTCTGCAGTACATGGAGAAATACAGCACATAAAAAAAAATCACATTACATATCCATGATATACAAAAGGAAATAAAATGTATCACAGTTTCCACAAAAATATGAACTGTTTTCAACATTGATAATAATCAGAAATGTTTCTCGAGCAGCAAATCAGCATATTAGAATGATTTCTGAAGATCATGTGACACTGAAGACTGGAGAAATGATGCTGAAAATTCAGCTGCGCATCACAGAAATAAATTCGAGTTTCACAGATATTCACATAGAAATCCCTTATTTTGGATTGTAATAATATTTCATATTTTTACAGTATTTTTGATCAAATAAATGCAGCCCTAGTGAAGCAGAATAGACGTTTTTTCAAAAACATAAAAAATCTTCATTATTCCAGACTTTTGACTCCCAGTGTATATATGTCTGTAGCTGAGTAAGTTACACATTGAAGTTTACTACATTTGGTGTTTTCTTCAAATCACCAACACTACATATAGTGACGTGACGTGAAGTGACATGTGGCCAAGTATGGTGACCTGTACTCGGAATTAGTGCTCTGCATTTATCCCATCCAAAGTGCACACACACAGCAGTGAACACACACACTGTGAACACACACCCGGAGCAGTGGGCAGCCATTTTTATGCTGCGGCGCCCGGGGAGCAGTTGGGGGTTCGGTGCCTTGCTCAAGGGCACCTCAGTCGTGGTATTGAAGGTGGGAGAGAGCGCTGTACATTCACTCCCCCCACCTACAATCCCTGCCGGTACGAGACTCGAACCCACAACCTTTGGGTTATGAGTCCGACTCTCTAACCATTAGGCCACGACTTCCCCACCATATGAAATATAGTAATAGTGATGGTTGACTTAAACACCACTAACCACTAAAAAGGTTAAAAAAAAAAAGCTACCTTTCAAAAGGTACTAATATTTACCATTTAGGTACTAATATGTAACTTTAAGGTACTAATATGCACTCTTCAGGGGTGTAAAAGGTACAAAAGTGTACCTTTAAAAAAGGTACCAGCTTTTGTAACTTTTTTTCTGAGAAAGTACAGGTTCTGTGTTTTGCAACTTTACTGTACTTACAAAAAGTGCCTCAGCGTTCATTTGTACCTCTAACAAAATAATTAAAGTTTAATTTTAAAACGATTAAAGTTAGGTAATGAAAGGGCTGTTTTAAACACAAAGTGTGTACCTCTGTCACAATGTCCAGACTGACGGTAGACAATCAAGTCTTCAACTAATTATGATTTATTACTGTATAATTCAGTCAGCAAAAGCCTGGTGGTCCGATCTAATACAGTCTGTTAAAGTGCCGTAATGATCATTAGTTCTCTGTTTTCCTGAGTGATTCTATTGTTTTTCTATTGTTAACTGCAGTAATGCAACAGAAATCACTCAGTCATCTGTGTTGATCTTTTCTTGTATCTGAGCTCATGTTTTTCAGACACGGCCGAAGCTTCATTAGAAATACATGTAACGATCCCAGTCCAGATACCTATTTATCCTGAACTAATTACTGTAAAGTACTGGAGCAGAACAGAATGAAGGTTACAAAAGTTACTCAAAATATGCTTTAGGAAAAAAGAACAAAGGCGCTGCTTGAGAGAAACCTGATATTGAAGCCAAAGAAGAATCTATTTCAGGGATTAACTAAACAGCAAAATAAATGCAGATGTTCTTATGCTGCAAAGAAGTGTGTGCCAGATTCATAATCATGTTTCAGTGCGTAAACGCAAGCATAACAATGGAGAACATTCAAATATTATCTTATTAGCCTTTTACAAGAACCAGCAATTAGTTATTCACATTCCAAACATAGTTATTATAATTAACTAAAACCATAAATAACACACGCCTCAAATACATTTTATATTCATATACTGTAACTTCAAAAACTTGTCAGCAATCGCAAGCCTTTCGTGTCAAATGCAAACAAATACATTTTATAAGCATATACTGTATGCTACAGAGTTATTTTTGTATCATTGAGATACTAATATTTTGAATTAGATTATTTTTATATTTTCTGCTTTCATATTAATTTTAAAGTCTTAGTAATTTTGTTGTTTTGTCATTTTTATTTTATTTTTATTTCATTTATTTATTTAGGTTTGGTTTTTAAATATATCTGTATAGATTTTATTGCTTTGTATTTCAGTTTTAGTTAATTTAGTACATCAAAGTTAAAATAAATGAAAAAGTTTTTTTATATTTCATTTTATTTCAGTTAACATTTATTTCAAATAATGATTTTAGTTTTAGTTAATGGTTTTAGTTAACTGTATAATAATCTAAGAATAAGAGTGATTAGATTTGATCAGATTTTTATCTAGAAATTACAGTAATAATAAAGAAATCTAATCCTAATGAAGTCAATTATGCTTTGCCACAGAGCCACTGGGGGTTTTAAGGCACAATTTGAAACAATTTAAAGAATGAAAAGTGCAATAAAAATAAAACTGCATTTAATCCACAATGAATATCTAGTTAAATATGTTTTGAAATAATTAGATTATAGGGAAGCCTCAGAATGTTCCTGGGTGTAGATCAGCTGTATGAAGTGTAAACAGAGCCCTCTAGTGTCTGTCAGACATCAGCTCTGCTGTTATTCTTCTTCTATTCGTCTTCACAGCAGTAGAATTGGAGATGACAGTCTTAAATTACACACACAGCTCCACTATTTAAACTGTATGAATGACATATTTAGGATCCTGGACCCTTGTACTCGGGGCGACTCGAACACATTCCAGCACTCTTACACAAACATCAACCCTAGACGTGACCTACGCTGAACCCTGACATTCACATGAACCCAGAGGTCACGGGCAATGTTTCCAAAACCTTCCGATCTCACACACACACACACACACACACACACACTCACTCACTCACTCACTCACACACACACAGACACACTCACTCACAGACAGACAGACTCACTCACTCACACACAGACACACTCACTCACACAGACAGACAGACTCACTCACTCACTCACTCACTCACTCACTCACTCACTCACACAGTTAGTTATTTATTATGTTAATACACTGTAAAAAATTTGCCATTTTTTCCCCCAGTGTATAATCAGTGTACAAATATTTTACCCAGTGTTTGCTGTGTATTTGTTTTTATTTATTTCTTTTATTTTTAGTGATTTCTTGATGGATTGATAATTATCAAACTTTTATTTTAGAAACATGCTAACAGCAAACTCTAAGGTTTTGGAACAGAGCCACAAACTAGTGATGGATTTCCTTCAACTGTTTCTCACTGCCATCATGTGGACACACAGAAACAACATGCATACGAGTGTGTGGAGGAACAGCGTGTGCTGGTGGTCTGAAGTAATTCAGCACAGCTGTGAAAAACACCTAGGGGAGTGTGTGTGTGTCTGTCTGTCTGTGTGTGTGTGTGTGTGTGTGTGTACCTCAGATTAACACAGCTTGGCATCCTCACCTGGAACCGGTGCTCTGCATTGGCAACGGGACGCCTGGGTCTTGTTTACTTCCCTTGTTAAACATTACAGCCGCCCATCACTGAAAACCGGCAGAGAAACATTTCATGCATCGCTCCCCAGGTTTAAAAAAAAGTTACACTTAATTTGATGCACTTATAAGTGCATAATAAATATGTTATTCTGGGAGAACTTTAAGTATATTAATTGCTCTTTACGATATGCTTAAGATGAATTTTAAGCTAACTGCAATATATTTTAACGTATTTAGTTGTGTTAAAATAGAACCAAGTACCTTTAGTGTAATTTAAGTGTACTTTTTGACATTTCATATAACATTTTCAATAGCATAGCAGCTCATTAGACATGCATTACCAGTACACTACAAGAGCCAGATTTTAAGAGACAACTAATTTTTAATCAATATTTCACAAAGAAATATACATATATATATGTGCAGCAATTTATACATACCTGTTATTATTTATAACATCAACTGTTATTAAACAAAGTGTTCTTGGCTTTAAATGATTAGAGAGTCATGAAGATATATTAGTTATTTTCTATAAAGCTATGTATTGTAGTTATTTTCTCATATAAACTACTGATTAAAATGTTTGGGGTCAATATTAATACCTTTATTCAGCAAAGCATTAAATGGATCAAAAGTGACAGTAAAGACATGCATTTATAATGTTACAAAATATTTCTATTTCTAATAAATGCTGTTCTTTTGAACTTTCTGTTCGTCTGTGAATCCTGAAAAATAAAACGTATCACGGCTTCCACAAAAATATTGGGCAGCACAACTGTTTTCAACATTGATAATAATCAGAAATGTTTCAAAATCAGCATATTAATATGATTTCTGAAGATCATGTGACACTGAAGACTGGAGTAATGATGCTGAAAATACAGCTTTGATCACAGAAATAAATTACAGCTTGACAGATATTCACATAGAAAACAGCTGTTTAAAATCATAATATTTCAAATTTTTACTGTATTTTTGATCACATACTTGCAGCCCTAGTAAACATAAGAGACTCTTTTAAAAGCACGTGTTGCATATGCTATTAGTTCAAGATAATTTTTCACCACATCAGACAGACCACACAAACCGACAACTCTCTCCACACAAGTGTGACTAAAGCAGAGGCCATTTGATAAGCTTTATCTTCACCTTTATAGCAAAACGATCCATCAGTATAATAAAGCATCTCTAATACCTTCAAAACACCTGAAAATAACATAATTTCTCTCAAATCTTTCATCTTCTCGCCCACGTACAGTACAATGGCGTTACGGAGCCGCATGTAATCGGATGAGACTCCAATGTGCGGCTGAGCAAAGGCAGCCCAGCTGGGACATGTGTCCCGATCCGGCCCTTCTACACCTTCTTGTGGTCTTTTTTTGTGCGTTTGGCCTCAGGCTGCGACGCCTAAGTCTCATCTGCTTTTGGAGACTGGTTTCTTTCTCTAGGAATAATGATACCTTTAAGCGAACTCCCTTTGTCAAGCGTAGGGATCCCGTTTCTCTTTTGAAACCTCTTTCCCCTCTTTCTCTTTCTTTCTATTCTCTGCCACGTCTCCTGTGCTGCGGTGAAAGGCCGTGCCTTCAGTTGTTAAAGTGATGTGTAAAAAATGATTGAGGGCTTCACCGCCGTCCGTCAACGCGATATTCACCCGCGAGCGACGCTGACACCAATCCAGCACCTGAAAAACAGCCAGAAGATGGAAAAGAAAAAGAATAGAGGGTAAAATATGTTGAGATTCTTGCTGAGGTGGATAATTGACCCCCTGATTGACCCTTTGCTGCAAAAAAACGACTTTCTTCCTAAGTATTTTTGTCTGGTTTTCCAGTACGGATATCTAAACATTTGTAAATCAAATCCAAATTTTACAAATGCGGTCAGAAAAAGAATCTTATTTTGTCTTTGAATTAAGAATATTTTTCTGACCACATCAGCTGATATTTTGAGCTGTGTTTGTTTGTTTTTTGGTCATATATATATATGCAGTATATACACACATATATAAACATTAAAAATTTTATTTTTATTTTAGTTTTTTTAGTACGTCAAGTTAAACTAAATGAAAATGAGAAATATTGCCTTGGAAGCAAACTTAAACTTTAACTATATATTTCTAGTATATTTCTATATTTTATTTCAGTTATTTAAAGCGTTGAAAATGTTTTTTAATGATCTTAGTTTTAGTTTTGGTTATCTATTATAACCTTACTGTAAACATTATGATCAGTAAATCATGGCAACATATGTTTTTCCATTACTTTAACCGATTAAATTAATTTAACCCATTTAATTTCATTCTTGACTTTTAAGCTGAAATGACTTACAGTTCATTTATAGTAATAAAGGTGCTTCACGATGCCATAGAAGAACCTTTTTGTCTAAATGGTTCCATAAAGAACCTTTAACATTTCTGTTTCACGAAAGCTTCTTTGTGGCGAAAGAAGGTTCTTCAGATTATAAAAAGGTAAGAAAGATGGTTCTTTAAAGAATCTTTGACTGAATGCTTCTTTGTGGAACCAAAAATGGTTCTTCTATGGCATCACTATGAAGAAGCTTTTAAGCACCTTTGTTTTTAAGAGTGTACTTTAAGGCAGCAGCTGAAGCTAAAGTAAAGACTGAAGTAGGCTTGTTTTCTTGGCAAACATACTGCAATAATCTTGGTTTCATTTACAACTACAATTATCATTTTTACAGTGCACGAGTAAAGTCTACAGTTGTTCTTCAAAATGCATCTGAACGTGAAGACGTCACCGTAGACGAGTGTCTCTCCTGGAGTTTGAACAGCTGTCTGCAGACATTCACAGCAGCTGTGCGCTACAACACATCTCTATCTGCATCAGATTTTGTTTGTGGACACTCTTTAGACGGCAAGTGTTAGTAACATGATGAGAGTGCATTTCAAAGGCACGGACGATTCGACCATCAGGACTGAATGGAGCGTCGGCTGTGACGCCAGAGCTGGATGGACAGGTGCGACGCACAGGTGCAAACACACACGTACATGTGTACGGAGACTGAGACCTCTAACATGGGCTGGTTTACACTCCACTCAATAAATGCATTGAATGAGGCTTAAATCTGAGATGATCCCCTCACATTGGATTGTTTTTGGATGACAAGAGCTCTGTTCTGAAACCTATAGTAAGCTGCCTTGACATAATTGAAATGCAACGCTCTACATAAGCCGCATAAGCATCACACATACAAAATATAGTGTTAAAACAGTCATTTTCAATTCTGATCTGAGCCACTTTCATATGTGGAAATAAATCAGAAATGTATCAGATCTTTGCGATGTGACTTCGGTGTCAGTTCAGAGTTCATGTGATCTTGATGTCAGTGGGTAAAACCCATAATTGGTTTAACATGAATCATAAAATAATAGAAATATCAAGTAGAAAGTGTTAAAAACATAGGCAACTATATATTGATGTACACACTGCAAAAATGATTTTCTTATTTTGTGTTTTGTCTTGCTTTCCTGTATAAATATCTAAGCATTGTTAGATCAAGATACATTTAAATGAGAAGCAAAATTACGTACATTAAGTCTTGTTTTCTGAGAAATTAAGTAGTCTACGTTTATGTCGTGAGGTCAGAAAAATAATCCTGTTTTCTTTTTGAGTAAAGTTTATTTTTCCGTCATTTTGCTTCTGAGTGAATGTGAAAATTATTTATACTGGAAAACAAGACAAAAATAATAGAAAATAATTGTTGCAGTACACTGCTGTGAAACACACAAGAAGTTTAAAAACTTAAATCAAGATACTTTTACCTGAGAAGCAAAATAACTAAGTTTTGTTTTCTGAAAGAAAAAAAAAAGATAAAAATGTATGCTTTATGCTTAAAAAAAGAAACAAAAATCTGTCAGTGGGGTCAGAAAAATAATCTTGTTTTTTCTTATATATATATTTGTTTTTCTTATTTTAAGCATAAAGTATCCATTTTCATCAATTTTTGCTGAAAACACACATAAAGTAAATGTTTTTTGATTTAAGAATTTTTTTATGTTTGTGCTGGAAAACAAGACAAAAATAAAATAAAATTAAGAAAGTAATTTTTTGCAGTGCGTTAATGTAAAATAGGACACAAACAGTGACAAGAGAAGATCAAATGTTACACTAACGCACTGATTTAATAGTGGAGCTTCAGAGGTCTTTGAATGTTATAAAACAAAATAATGATATCGTATGTTGTTATTAAATTTGTTTGTGAGTGTTTTATGCTTAGCCCATTTGAAAGGTGAACAACCTCACAAAAAAAAAAGACTGAAAAAGAGCAGAAAAAGCAGTCCTGGGACCTTACTGAAGCACGTCACACACATGGAGCTGTGAAGGAAGACGATCTGAATCAGACTGTTGAGTGAGGGGCTCTTCCTCACATATGGAAACACTCAAAGCTTGATAAAGTTCACATGGGTGCCGGAGGACAGACACACGCGGCCTTCAGCTCATGCACTTCATGCATTCGGATTAGAAGAGGAATTTAGATTAAAGGGCACCTATTTTGCCTCATTTTACAAGATGAATATAAGTCTCAGGTGTCCCCAGAGTCTGTGAATTTTCAGTTCAAAATACCCCACAGATCATTTATTATATCATTTTGAAAATGCCTATTTTGAGAGGCTGTTTTTGTGCATGTCTCTTTAAATGCAAATGAGCTGCTGCTCCCCGCTCCGTTTTCCAGAATAGAGCTGTGCCTTTACAGCTTGTACCTCAGATACTCTGCCAAAAAACAAAAATGTTTGGTTTTGATTATCATGTCTATCGCACTGAAATCATGCGTTTTAAAGCCATATCAGTTTAAACTTCTGAGGCCCCACTTTATATTAAGTGGCCTTAACTACTATGTACTTACATCAACAGTTAAGTACAATGTACTTATTGTGTTCATATTGCAAAACACTTTTGCTGCTAACTGTGTAATTATTAATGTAATTACAGAAATTAATTACAGACGTAATTACATGCAGGTATTTTTTAAAATATAAGTACAATGTAAAAACATGTATGTACACAATAAGTGCATTGTACCAAATTATTAATTTAAATGTAAGTACATAGTTGTTAAGGCCACTTAATATAAAGTGGGTCCACTTCTGATATACGATTTTCTGAGCGCACACATCTGAAGCAAACGCACAGAAAGCAGCTGTCACACAGCATGTGAGTACTAAACTAAGTTCTCTTTCATGTCTTATTGCGCTTAAACTGTCAAATACACACAAGTTTATGTTAAAAACACTTAAGTTAGAAAAACAGCGTAACATACAGTAGCTATAGCTGTTTACGCTGTTAATATGACCCAGACAATAAAATAAAAGCAGTAAAACACTCACTGTTCTGGACTGAATAATGTCTATAGCTTTAATAAGAAGACATTTCTTACTTGAATGCTGCTTTTAAATGCTCTGGCATGAAGATAAACACAGCCCTCGCTCAGGGCAGGGTCTCTGCTAATACAGCTGTGTCCGTCAACAGTCGTGGGCGGGGCTTGTAAAATGTGACGTCACATTTTTATGGATTCTATGAACGGCTTAAAAAAAAAAAAAGAGTGGGTGGATTTTTATCATTATAGGGTGGTTGTGTACACACACGGCCAACACACATTTATGTTCAAACAACAAAAAAAGTGAAAACGTGAATTTTGCATAATAGGTGCCCTGGTGCTGTCTGTAATTTTATTTGACTGTTCTAAAGCATAAAAATACCTTAATGTGTTACCGGATATTTAGGAAACATGCTCAGTTTACATAGTTGTTTCTCTTGTTCTGTGTCAGAATGTCTGTTTTTGTTTTGGTCTGCATGTCTCTGCCCACTGACAGTTTACCCAATAGTATTTTGACACCCCAGGTTGCCAGTTGGTGGAAAACACAGCTTATCAGTGCCATGGAAACCAGCAAACGAACCGAGTCAGAGATCGCCAATTCTACCCGACCTTGAAAGCTTCGGCATCCATCTAAAAAGCTCTATGACACGAGAAATATTAAAACGTGGCTAAATCAACGCATCAACTTGCTGTGTATGGCTTGTCACCTTTCACTATTGTTCCTCTTGCGTGTCCTCAATCTGGCAACCCACATGAGCGTCGCGTCTCAGGAAGAAGGGATGGGAGAAACATTTGTGTTTTGGACTGCAGTACCCATTTCAACCTCTAGCTGTCAATATTACATACTGCACCTTTAAATAATGGAGGGGCGACACAGGAACTGTCTCTGGGACAATCATAAAAACCACATTGCTGCTCTGTTTATCAAACTCTATCACTGCTTATGCTACAAACTCAGGTTACCGTAGAAACGAGTATCTGTTTGATATGCTATCAAAAAACTGATTCCCTGAACTCCAGCAGATGAACTGCAGTAACCAACTATAACCGTTCAACAAAGACACACCTCAGCTGATATCATGAAACGCATTAGATCAAATTCATTAGTCAATATTGTCCTTCATGAAAAACATTCTAAAATGTATGAATAAATGAGCAAATAGAGTTTGTCAATCATCACTTGTACTAGTGCTCATAGTGTTAGTGAGGATGAAAGTGATGCGTTTGTGCTCCTGAAATTTGTTTTTCTTTTTGGTTTTTCATATAAAAAGGAAGAAAACACCTAGCAACCACCCAGGCCACCCTAGCAACTGCATAGCAACACCCTGGCAATGACACAGAACACCATAGTAACTACATAGCAACGCCACTGGCAGACACACAGAACACCCTAGCAACCGCATACCAATGCCAAAACACTATAGCACCCACAAAGAACACCCTAGCAACCACCTAGCCACACCCCAGAAATGACACAGAAAACCCTAGCAACCACATAGAACACCCTAGCAACTGCATAGCAACGCCCTGGCAATCATATCGTGAATCATATGCAGCTACATATCATCTAAAAAGAACACCCTAGCAACCGCATAGCAATGCCCTGGCAGCCAAACAGAACACCATTGCAACCACATACCAATGCCCAAACACTCTAGCATCCACAAAGAACACCCTAGCAACCACATAGAACAGCCTAGAAACTGCATACTAACACCCTGGCAACTGCACAGAACACCATAGCAACCACACAGAACATCACAGCAACTGCATAGCAACCACCTAACAACTACCAAGAGCACCCTAGGCAACAACGTACAGCAATACAATAGCAACTGCATATCAACGCCCTGGCAACCTCATAGAACACCCTAGAAACTGCATACCAATGCCCTGGAAACCAAAAAGAACCACCATACCAACCACTTATCAGCCAGCTAACAACCACCTAGCAACATACTAAAAAGCACTCACTTATGAAAATCAAAAGCAGAAACCCAGCATTACAGCAGCAAATGTTACACAGTTCAGCACCATTTGTAAAAACAGCACAGAATGTAAAAATCGAGTGTAAAATATAGGTTCCACATGCTGTGCCTGTTCTTAAACGAATGGTTGTGAAATTGTGTGTCCAAATATTTACTCAAACATAAGTCTAAGAGGATTTCGAGTCCATTTCTCCAGCTCAAAGCCGAGCTACAGGCCTGGCAGTGTTCCACATCTGATGGGACTTTAAATATCGGCTGTGGATCATTCACCGTCTGTAATAGAGCTGGAGCACAGCCAACCTGGAAACAGCTTTATTCTTCACTTCCTCTGACCTTGGCATGTAAATTACATTTTTATATTCCAACAACACTCGATGTCAAGGCCAGAGATGCAGACAGAGCTCTGCTTCGCTCATTTAGAGATAATTATCAACGTGATCGACAGTAGAAGTTAGTTTTTTGCTGCTTTGTGATTATCATCCTGTTATAGGCTTTGATTGTTATCACATGAGGGTTCAAGGACTGATTGTGTCATCCGAGACGCCTGATAGTGACGTGTCCCGCTTGTGGCGTTGAAATACAGCTATAAAAACAAAACACTCTAGCAACTGCATAACACCACCCTG
The DNA here is from genome assembly GCF_001515605.1 of Sinocyclocheilus anshuiensis. NCBI lineage: Eukaryota > Metazoa > Chordata > Actinopteri > Cypriniformes > Cyprinidae > Sinocyclocheilus > Sinocyclocheilus anshuiensis. Next base: position 749,006 of record NW_015542364.1, on the reverse strand, counting down.
GCAACAATACAGAACACTTTAGCAACCACATAGCAACGTCCTGGCAACCCCATAGAACACCTTAGCAACCGCATAACACCCTGGGAACCACATAGAACACCTTAGCAACCACATAGCAACGCCCTGGCAACCAGACAGAACACCTTAACAACCACTTAGCAACACCCTGACAACCACACAGGTGTCTAATAGCAGTGTTGAAATACAGCTATAAAAACACAACGCTCTAACAACCACATAACTCCCTGGCAACCAGACAGAACACCTTAACAACCACATAGGAACCACACAGATGCCTAATAGCAATGTGTCCCGCTTGTGGTGTTGAAATACAGCTATAAAAACAACTCTTGCAACCACACAGAACACCCTAACAACTGCATAGCATCGCCCTGGCAACCACAGAGACGTCTGATAGCGACGCATCCCACTTGTGGTGTTGAAATACAGCTATAAAAACACAACACTCTAGCAACCACATAACAACGGCCTGGCAACCAGACAGAACACCTTAACAACCACATAAGAACCCCCAAGCAACCACACCAACGTCTGATAGCGACGCATCCCGCTTGTGGCCTTGAAATACAGCTATAAAAACAGAAGCTTCAGTAATATGAGAGATATGATGCAATCAAACATTCCTTTCCACCAGAAAACACAAACACCGTAATCATTAACCTCTTATCCAGTCAAAATTATCTGAGAGTAGAACACATGCCGTTCATATTCAGCCTAATTGCACTGCTACTTTTAGATTATGCAGTCTTAATTATTAGTAATGGCCATTCATTGTGTTGAGGAGCTAGAATAACAGTAAGGTAACGGATAGCTTCCAGAACACGTGTAGGCGAGCCAAGCACCACAAAGAGCAACTGACGGCTTTATTAGGATCTGTGGCCTGTGCTGCTTTGATGCTGCTGCTGATTTATACACTGGGTGGAGGTCATCGCTTCAGTTTCACCACACCTTTACACCATGTGTCACTGATACTGTACTCCATTATGACGGCGACGCTATATACACATGCTGTAGATAATGCTGTACAGCCTGACCTGAAGAGCTGTGAGTGATGTTCACAAGACCTCAGGCACAAGATAAACAATGCTTTCTGAGTGCAAAGCTGAGTGCCTATGTTATGTGGTTGCTTGGGTGCTCTACTGGGGAGGTTGCAATATAGTTGCCAGGGTGTTGCTATGCAGTTGCTAGGAAGTTGTTAGGGTGATCTGCGTGTTTTCCAGGGCATTGTGATACAGTTGTTAAGGTGTTCTACTGTAGATGGTTGCTATACAGTTGCTAGGGTGTTCTACTGTAGGTGGTTGCTATACAGTTGCTAGGGTGTTCTATGCGGTTGCTCTTAAGTTGTTAGGGCATTCTGTGTGTTTTCCAGGGCATTGCTATGCAGTTGCTAGGATGTCCTAGGTGGTTGCTAGGGTGTTCTGTATGGTTTCCAGGGCATTGCTACACAAGTGCATCTCAAAAAATTTGAATATCATGAAAGTTCTTTTTTTTGTAACTTATTTCAAAAAGTGAAACTTTAATATATTCTAGATTCAGTACATGTAACTTGAAACATTTCAAATGGTTTTTTTTGTTGTTTTAATTTTGATGATTAGAGCTTACAGCTCATGAAAGTCAAAAATCCAGTATCTCAAAATATTTGAATATTTCCTAAGATCAATCAAAAAAAAGGATTTGCAAAACAGAAAAGTTCAAGTTCTTTAAAGTATGTTCATTTATGCACTCAATACTTGCTTGGGGCTCCTTTAGCATAAACTCCAGCATCAGTGAGGTGTGAATGGAAGCGATCAGCCTGTTTCAGCTCGTTTGTATTGTTGGATCGACTGTTTCTCATCTTTCTATTGAAAATACTCCATAGATTCCTTATGGGGTTCAGGCCAGGCATGTTGGCTGGCCAATCAAGCACAGTAATATCATGGTCAGCAAACCACTTGGAAGTGGTTTTGGCACTGTGGGAAAACAGTGCCAAAGTCCTGCTGGAAAAGGAAATCAGCATCTCCATAAAGCTTGTCAGCAAATGAAAGCATAAAGTGCTCCAAAATCTCCTGGTAGACGGCTACATTGACATTGGACTTGATAAAACATAAGGAACAACACCAGCAGACGTCACGGCACCCCAAATCATCACTAACTTAGGAAACTTCACACTGGACTTCAAGCAGCTTGGATTCTGTGCCCCTCCAGTCTTCCTCCAGACTCCAGACCTTGATTGAGATACTGGATTTCTGACTTTCCTGAGCTGTAAGCTCTAATCATCAAAATTAAAACAAAAAAACTTTTGAAATGTTTTACTTTACATGTAGTGAATGTAGAATATATTAAAGTTTTTCACGATATTCTAATTTTTTGAGATGCACCTGTACAGTTGCTATGATTTCCTAGGTGGTTGCTAGGAAGTTGCTAGGGTGTTCTGTATGGTTTTCAGAGCATTGCTTTACAGTAGCTAGGTTGTTCTAGTTTACTGCTATACAGTTGTTAAAATTTTTTTAGGGGTTTCCACGGCATCGATATACAATTGCTAGATTGATCTAGATGGTTGCTAGGGTGTTCTAGGTGGTTGCTAGGGTGTCTTTTATTCAATGCAACTTACAATAATTTCTGTTTTATCCAAGTTGTTTTGGATAAAAACATCTTCTAAATTAATAAATATAAATGTATTCTGGGTGGTTGCTAAGAAGTTGCTAGGGTGTTCGGTATGGTTTCCAGGGCGTTTGCTATACAGTTGCTTGGGTGTTATAGATGGCTGCTGTGCAGCTTCTAAGGTGTCTTTTATCTAGAGGAAATTTCACTCATTTGTAAGTCGGTTTGGATAAAAGTGTCTGCTAAATGAATAAGTGTATTAAGGGTGGTTGCTATTCAGTTGCTAGGGTGTCTTTTATCCAAAGCCACTTTGTAATTTGCTCTAATATCAGACTAATATGGCGTCACATTAAAGGGATCGTTTACCTAAAAATTTTATCATTAATTACCCTCATGTTGTTCCAAACCTATATAGATTTCTTTCTTTGGTTGAACAAACACAAAAGAAGATAATTGTTGGTAACCAAACAGTTGTTGGTAGCCATAGTATTTTTTCCATACTATGGAAGTCAATGGCTACCAGAGTGTTATCGGTGGTTGCTTTTGTGTTCAACAGAAGATAGAAACTCATACACGTCTGGACCTGGATAAATTATGTCAGAAATTTCATTTTTTCTGTGAACCATCCCTTTAAGGCATGTGGGCTGAAGAAATGGAGGCATGAACATAGAAACTGTCTCCCTCAAAGCTCTGTCACTGTGTCATATTTTGGACCTCTAGAAGCATCGGTGACCTTGAGAAGCCTCGCCTCGGCCCCATGATTTCTGAGAGGATCTCACAGCCAAACATGATCCGCTGGTGTCCAGCAGACCAGCTGCTGTGGCTCCCGAGAGCCACATAATATCCTGTGGATATAGAATGACACGGATCCAGCGTGTGGCTTAACTCTGGCCGCTTTGATCCTTCTGTTGCAGGTGCTGCCAACTCCACGCGCTCTACGCTTGCGTCGCTGCAACCGCTGCCGGATTAGCTCGGGACCTGCAGGAATTGGAGGCTGAAACCAGATCGGGCTTAGATCAATTCCTGGGTCCATCAGTGCTAAACATCCCCGGCACTTCCTCCTCCAATTAGAGCAACCTTGTTACATGTAAGTCAAGACTAAGTCAGTGTACTCCATGCATTTAGCGTGCCGGTGGGCCGTGCTGAATGCTAGAGGTTAGCATCAAAATAGCACTCAGGAAATATGAACAGTGCATGAGAAACCAAGCACGATGAGAGCATCAACATCAGGCTGAAAGTTTAGTTCGTAATTTTGGCTGCACATGGCAAACAATTACCAATATTGTACTAGTTTCAACAAAAAACAGACATCAGAAGACTACAATGGACAGTCAGGACTGCTGAGAGGATTAATGGTGCCCCTCTACCCAACCTCTTTACATCTCCAGAGTGAGGAAAAGGGCTAAGAAAATCAGTCTGGACCCCTCACATCCAGCCCACTCTCTCTTTGAACTGTTGCCCTCTGGCAGGCGCTACAGAGCACCAGAACAGCCAGACACAAGAACAGATTTTTCCCCAAGGCCATATCCCACCTGAACAACACATAACAGTACTGTACATCTGTAAATAACTCAACAAAACTTCATCTGTAAATAGCACATATGCACATTCACAATTCTGTCTATGCACATTTTCTTTTTCTCTGTATTTTTATTACTATAGTTATTTATAACTTATTGTCTATTCTCTTTATTATTAGTGTTTTTATTACCTTAATTATATGTGTGTCTGCACTATGTTTGTACTTTCTGTAATGGAAGCTCCTGACACCAAGACGAATTCCTTGTGTGTGCAAACACACTTGGCAATAAAGCGCTTTCTGATTCTGATTCTGATTCAGAACAATAAACTCACCCTTGAGTGATATTTGTAATTGTTTGCCACGTACAACCCAAGATTGTCAACTCTAGAATTTCAGTTTCAGACTCAGGATTAAACTGTGTCGCATTCATTGCCAAGTGAACATGAACAAGTTAACAAAACAAGAACAAGTGGAAAAAAATTAAAAATCTAAATTCAGAATGGAAAATAAAATAAATCAAATTTAGAAATTCAGAAATATTATATATATATATATATATATATATATGTA
>NW_015542364.1:724680-744066 GCF_001515605.1 Sinocyclocheilus anshuiensis | reverse complement strand
CTTGTGGAGTGGCCAACACACCCCTGCGGGAGCCGTCATGAGCAGCAGCTGGTGCAGCTCAAAGCTCACAGGTACCATAACAAAGCGCTGGCATGTTATGAGTTCACGTCTGCTGGAGTCACAAAGGGTTGCAAACACAATCAGGCCTGACCGCAGAGAGCGGCTGACACTGCTGACGTGCCATCCAGGGCTTATGCAGACGGCGCAGGGCCTGCGAACCAGCACTTACTCGACCGCAGCACGTCTGTCTTGTGCAAACCCACCATCAGGAATAAAATGCTTGGGAGCTGCTCCCTCGAATTCCCTGCATCATTCCCAGATTGGTTATGCAGGCCGCCGGACATCAGCACTCCTGTTAACATTCAGCATCCTGGAGATCCGCCAACACTGATCTACTGCATCAATTAGCAGCAGAACTTCACTAGAGCCACCAACAAGCAAAACAAGACACTGAGATCACATCTCTAATGAAGCAGAGGAGCTTTCTCCATGATGCATTCAAGTCAAAACAAGCTGTAAGAAAGAAACCACAAATGAGATCTCTAATATATTAACAATGCAATTAAATGGAGATAAAGAACAAGTCTCCTACTTCTGAGATGTTTTTCCTGAGAACAAGAGTTTCAGAAGAGATTCAGAAGATTGCAATAAAAAACAAAAAACAAAAAAAAGCACAAAACTTGAGTTATTTGCAAATAAATAAATAAAGGTAGTCAAGTCATTTGTAAAAAAATCAAAATGTAAAAAGATCAAGTCATTTGCAAAAGAAAAAAGAAATTAAAAAAGGTCAAGTAATTTGGCAATTATTTGCAAAAAAATAAATAAATCAGAAAGGTCGTCATAAAATAAAATGTACATAGATCAAGTCATTTGCAAAAAAAATTTTTTTTAAATAATCACAATTCAAATTACCTGTAAAAATCAAAATTCAAAAAGGTCAAGTTATTTGCCAAAAAAAAAACAAATTAATTAGAAAGATCAAGTTATTTGCAAAAAAAGGTCAAATTCCAAAAGGTCAAGTTATTTAAAAAAAAAAGGTCAAATTATTTGCAAAAACATTAAATGAGAAAGAACAAGTTATACTGCAAATTATTTGCAAAATTGTCAAAAATATCAAGTTTAAAGAGCTTTGCTTTCAAGTCAAAACAACCTGTAAGAAAAGAAAAAAAAATCACAAACGAGATCTCATTAATATTTCAATGAGATCAAATGAAGACAAAGCGCAAGTGCTTCTCAGATGTTTCTCCTGAGAATAAAAGTTTCAGAAGGGATTCAGAAGATACCAAAGTCTACGATCAAAAGTCAGAAATCTCAAACATTTCCTGTCAAATGATCCGAGCTGCTCCACATTCGTTTTACAGCTCTTAACTCTTACTGTATGACAACTATTGACTCATTTGTGTCTATTTTTATTTCAGGAATTCCAAGAAACATCTGAGGCTAAGTTGATACTTCAGTTACTATAACAACTCATTAAATCTCCTAATCAATGAAAGAGCAGAGCAATAACATTTTCCTCTGGGTAACAATATTGACTTGATTTCACCTGAACCGCTCCATTCCAGAAGAGACTCTCTTTCATCATCAGCTGACAGGCCTTTCATTGGCTTGGCTTTTGGACTTCTGCGGTAAAAATAGAAAGACAAGCCGTCATTAATTCGACACACAACCCTGAATACCGTCCTTCTATGGTGATGAAAGTCCAAACATATCTTTGCTCTTTAACTTTATGCATTTCTTATCTGCGTTTATCAGCTGAAGCAGCACACCCAGAGTATCTGACATGGGCAGATCCATGACAGCGTGGCCATTGACTCGCCAGCAGATCAACACACGCCTGCGTGATGATAGTAACATGCATGATGACATAATTCAACACAGGTGGGCCAGTATCCTGCAAAGAGAGCGGTAAAAGTGCAATGGAAAAACTAAACTGTAAACACATACAAGATACTGTAACGGCAATTATCTAGTCAACAAAATGTGTTTACCTGCAGTATTTACATGCTAAACCCAACCGTTTAATGAGATAAAATTTAAATGCTGTTAAGTAGAGGACAAATCACTGTGTCCAAATGTAACCTGTCCTAGATTGTTTAATAGCCTCATCCACAACTCATGCAAGATGTGTTTTATAATCAATATTACTAGCACTTATAATTTTAGTGATAACCTCTAAAACTAAGTACTAAGTACAATGAAAAACATTTGGTGTAGGATTTACATCGAAACTACTTTCACTCAGAAATTGCCGGTAAATTTTATGAATAATTACACAGAACCAGCAAGTAAAACATTGGATTTGATTGGTTATATTAAGAATTGCAAAAAATAGAAAGTTTTCTAAACTGTTATGTTTCAAAGTGTAAATGAGACATTAAAATACTCACTAGTTTGCATACATTTCCAGAAAATAAATCCGAACACTGGATAAAGTCAGGTTTATCATTTTTGTTCTATTTTGTTGACACATTAGAGTTAAAGGTTTTTATAGAGGGGATTTTGGATTTCTCTTTTTATCACTCCATAAATCAGAAAATACTGTTAACAGTCAGGAAAGAATACATTTTCATCATGCTTTTAGGAAAAACAGTTATATAAACCAAGCAAATGATTTATGAACAAACCCCTCAGTAAAAACCTTCAGAATATAGATAGGAGTAAAACTGTAAATTTTGGTGTATGTAAGTGCTGCTGAAGTGGAGAAAGAAACTCATTTAGAGAAAACGTCCTTTAAATATATGTATTGTATTTAAATGTTCAGACACAATTAGATAGTGCACTAATTAAATCAAGTGAATGATATATGAACAAACCACTCAGCAAAAACCATCAGAATATAGATATGAGTGAAACTGAAAAAAAATAAAACTAATTTAGAGAAAACATTCTTTAATGATATGCACTGTAACTGAATCTACAGATGTAATTAGATAAAGTGCAATAAAATAAACACTTTAAAGTCTGAAACAACATGTTATAAAAAGCCAAATATCCCAAAATCTCAAAATTGAAAACAATCTTTTGCCTTAAATGTGAAATTTTGAAAACTTACATTTCCTTTTTAAATGTACTCCATTCATTTTGTTTTATTCATAGCTTAGAAATATAATTTTTTAAAATGCATTAAACTTTAGCATGTAACTCATCCACACCATTTGTCATCAAAATAAAGTTTGATCAGATGCATAAATACGTTTACATTTACATTTAGTCATTTAGCAGATGCTTTTATCCAAAGCCACTTACAAATGAGGACAATGGAAGCAATCAAAATCAACAAAAGAGCAATGATATGCAAGTGCTATAACAACATCTCTTAGTTAGCTTAATGCAGTACATGTAGCAAGGGTTTTTTTAATCATATGAAGATATGAAAAGCCATGTTTCTGAATGATAGAACCTAGTGATGCCATGTAGACAGAGAAGAGAAGTGGTCCAAGAACTGAGCCCTGAGGCACCCCAGTAGTTAGATGTTGTGACTTGGACACCTCCACCCTCCAAGATACCTTGAAAGACCTATCTGAGAGGTAAGACTCAAACCACTGGTATAAAATACAGTATAGAAAATTCAGAATAGTGTTTTCAAATCTGCTGTGTATTTTTATTTCTAACCCATCAATGCACATTTTTATGGTTAGATGCATTTTACTATATGCATTATGCAGTAGTGCCATTTTTGTGTTGCGACCCACTATTTGTGACCACCAATATCACACGTGTCCAAGCGTTTGCATACAATTACGACTTGATGCCACATCAGCAGAAGCAGACGAAATGCTGCCAGGTTAGAAAACACATCTAATGAAAAGTGAAATAAAGATCACATGATTTACAATAACGCAGACAGTATTGTTTGATTCAAATGTTATTCAAAAGACTTGCAATTATGCATGTAAACACATCTCATGCAAGTCGTTACTGGGTCATCATCATTGTGTACTTTGGTACCTCACCAACACAGCAGATGTTATCGTTGGCGTTCTGCAATAACATTTATTTTATCTAATTGTTTACTGTGTTGAGTTGTGGTGAGTGAGCTTTTCTCAATCAGGGAAACACCCATCTCAAGCAGTGGCAGTCTGATCTTTGTTCCCTGCACCCTTATGACTGTAATTCCCTAATCCTGAGCATTTCATCCAGTCAGTGATCTCTGATTACTCACGCATGTTTGCCACACCGTCATTAATGTGTTTGACATTCAAGCTAAACTGCAGCTCGGTTTCGAAACCAAGTGAGCTGCTTCACCGTCTACATAGAAATAGTGAGTGATTTTGATCATCTGATACACAGCACACAAAAATGGCAGGCAAATTATGACATTTCTAATTATGTTGCAACTATGATGTATTAAAATGCTGCCTTAATAAGCAACAAATGCAGAACTGATGTTTGTTTGTTTGGATTTTTATGCCATGCCAGCTTGTTTGGCTATTTTCATGGTTTCAAAAACTATACTTGAGTTAGTAAATTTTTAAATAGAAACCAATTAAAATTTCCAAAAAAAAAAGTAAAATAAATAATAATAATAATAATAATAATAATGCAACCAAACTGATGATGCACATGTGCGTAGATTATTTTAATATATTATTGATATACTACTAAAGTTTTTATTAATATTTTGAATTAGATTTGACTTTTATATAGTGTTTATTTAATTTTATTTAAAGCTTTAGTAATTTTTTTAATATGTCTATATAGTTTTTATTAATTATATTTATTTTGTATTATTTTTAGCACATGATTATAATATATTATTTTTAAATACATTCATACACATTTATTTTATTTCAAGTAACGAAAAAGTATTTTTTATGGATTTAGTTTTAGTTAACTAACATAACCCTAACATGATGCAACTCTCAAAGCACATTTTCTTCATCCTAATCTAGTAGACTAGCTGTTTGCACCTCCAAGTGTCAAAATCACAGTCAATACAAGCAAAAAAAGTGAGTGTTAACGCTGCGCTGTGAGACAGACTCGCAGAGTGAGAAAATAGATCAATGAAGCTCCTAAAGCAGGAGCACTGGGCTTACGGCCAGTTATGACAAAATTACTTAAATATAACCACACTCACATATCTAAATGCAGGAGCAGGAGATCGGACTTCAATACGGAACGATGGGATCACAATGTCACAGCTGAAGAACACCAGATACTCGCCGTACTTCACGAGCCGAGGCTCCTCAGCATCTGCTTGCTGTCCTGCAAACATTAATGCACATTTCAATAGACAAATATGGTGTCTATTTGGACAGTTTAAGCATATAATACTTTCCTAGCATATTCTGATGGCTTAAACCATTCGCAATGGTTCAAATGTTTATGACTATGAACTACTTTGATCGGCATCCTAAAACAAAACAGAGGTTTTATTCGTTACAATGAAAAGTGTTCAGAAAACGCACGAGGACAAACTGGCTGATGGGAAGAGCATAAAAAACATGCCATTTCTGAGCCGGCATTATGAAAACGATCTCAACAGAAGGTTAAAAGCGAACACGCTTTATGGGCCCGTCCAAGTTCTGAATATTCAACTTAATACCCTTTCAAAGAAAACATGCCTTGTCCTGCCTTTCAGGATTTGAGTGTTGAATTAAAGGGTTTGGCCCTTCATGTATTATATGACAGATTTCTTTAGGAAATCATAATGACAACCAGTGCTTTTGCCTTCACAATACACTAAATGAACACTCTTGTAGACATCTTTGAATACACAAAACAAGAGGAAAACATGGGGAAATTATTTGACATTTCCCACAAAGTTTAACCCCCTTTTAGTTATTTTTTTATACATTACATAAAATTAGACTACACTGAATATCTGTATGTTTAATAAACCCAGGCATTTAATCATACTGCAGGACTTTATTCTATAATTCTATATATAATATTGTAAGAGAAAAGTGTTGTTCAAAATCCTGCAGTGACTAAATATTTCTGTTTCGTAAAAGTACAAATATTAATGTGTGTGTGTATACATTTATATCTCTCTCTCTCTCTCTCTCTATATATATATATATACACACACACACACACATATATATGTGTGTACATGAAGAGTTTATTTGCAAAAACAGATAACTCCGTTTTTGTTAATTTTCATAAATCATGTTTTTATTGTGTTTTATTGTGTTAGTTAGCTGTATTTTTTAAGTTATTTTTATTTAATCAAAACAACCCAACTGCAGTTTGATTGATATTAATTTGAATGCAGGATAAAAAAAAACATGATTTGTGAACATATATATTATATATACTGTATATATGCACGCACACACACACTTTTGTGTTTAACTGTTTAAAATTACTATCTATTTTCCAATTAGTTTTATCCTCTTTTAGTTATTTTTTTTTACAGATGAAATTCCTGCAGTATAACTAATATTTGTATGTTTTTGAAAGTACAAATATTCAGTCTAAATGAATACAAGGGCATAGGAACTGCATGCATCAATTATATACAGTATATGCAATTACATAATTATTACATAATTAGTTCAATAATATTTAATAATTATATTCAATATAATTATTACACAATTATATTAAAAAAAACATATCCATTTTTCTTTTAATGTAGCTAATGTTCATCCATCAGTTTTTCTGAGAGAATTACTTTTCAAACATCTATGTCTTCACGTTTTATGCATGTTTTTCTCTTTCAAATGACTTCTAGACCCCCGTATCTGTGCGTGGATGTGCTTTCAGACTCATGGCAGGATGTTTAGAGAGCTTCGCTTTATAATGCCACGCAGCTTTAATTCAATTCAGTTTTTCCAATTCAATTTGTTTGTATAGAGCTCTTCACAATGCAAATTGTTCCAACCAGCTTTACAATGAATAGAGGCTTACAAAGTCCCTCAGGGAAGCCAAAGATGACAGTAGCAAGAAAAACTCCCTAAAATGAGACGATGAGTAGATGAGAAGGAATCTTGGGAGGGACCGAGGCTCAGCTGGGGAAACCCTCCTCCTCCTCAACTATTTTATACAAAGTCTCTCTCTCACACACACACACACACACACACACACACACACACACACACACACACACATCTGCTGTCAGTGATTCATTTATGTGCACTGCTTTTTTGGCAGTTGTTCAGTATCTTGTTGTAAAGCATGAGTGATGCATCTATGCATCAATCCCTTAAAGGAATAGCTCATCCAAAAATGAATATTTTCCCTCAGGTCATCCGAGATGTGGACGAGTTTGTTTCTTCATCAGATTTGGAGAAATGTAGCATTGCATCAGTGTCTCAGCAATGGATGCTCTGCAGTGAATGGGTGCCGTCAGAATGAGAGTCCAAACAGCTGATAAAAACATCACAATAATCCACAAGTAATCCACAGCACTCCAGTCCATCAGTTAACATCTGGAGAAGACAACAACTGAGACAAATCCAGCATTAAGATGTTTTTAACTAAAATACGAGTCCATAATCTATAATAATGCCTCTGATGAAGAAACAAACTCATCCTAATCTTGGATGGCCTGAGGCGGAGTACATTTCCAGCAAATGTTCATTTTTGGGTGAACTAGTCCTTTAAGATCACATTCAGAGGATGGATTGCTTTGTTGCATTCCTCATTACGTTGGTTCTGCATCTGCATGCAGAAAAATGAATAAATGCAAATGAATGAGTTCAAATGGTCATGTATGTTTACACATTAACTGCCATGACTTTAGGGTTAGATGATGCTCTCAGATTACTTCGAATGAATTCAGAGCTCCATGTATAATGGCAGACGGGTTTTAAAGTCTGAACAAACTACTGTCACTGATCCTTTGATTTAGTGAAGATGGTTTTAATAAAGACTGTATGACGCAGCTTAATCCTGTGGAAAGACACACAAACACAACACCAAACACCACAAACCTCCCTAACAAAACAATGTGGCCGAGCCAGATTAATACTATGGTATTTATGGCAGACATTGCAAGGAACTTCAAATAATATTACTATGGAAACACTGAAAAATCCAAAATATGGATTTTCATGAGGCTTTACTCTAAATAGTTTACATTTTTGCATAATTGTATTAGTGTATTTTTCAATTTCTGGCCAAGTCATATAGCCATAAGATCAGATGCTTTAGATATTTAGTGCATCATTTTCTGTAATATACATAATGGTAGCCGCATGAATCCAGATTTTGCTTTGTGCATTTATCTTACTTCAAAAGTTGCTCTCAAACTCTCACCGATTTTATATTGCTTTTGTTGGTGCTGAAAAACAGCTTTATTTGTGCGGATGGATGGATCGGAGTTGTGCGAGCATGAGAAAAATGAGGGCGGGGCCCGAGGGTGACGTCAGCGCGCTCGAACCCCTGAGCGTATTTAAACGCGCTCAGCGCTGAGTGTGCGCATCAGACGCGTTCAGAGACGCGTGTGTGGATAATGAGTGCTGTGTGCTGCTGAGAGATATCAGACACACACCATCTGCTGTACAGTCGCGCTTCACTTTCACCTGATCCGTGCGGATATTAACAAACATTCACCTGGATTTCATCACCTGTGCGTCGCGTCTCGGAGGCAGAATGCGGCGCGCTTTAATAGACACGGGAAACTATTACAGTTAGTTCGGATCTGGATCTGCGTCTTCGGGATCCCGATGTCTTCATCTGAGCCGCTGCTGCTGGTTTTCTCTCTCGTTACAGACGCGGCAGCATCACGGTTCCGCGCGTCGCGTTGCGCACGGCGCGTCAGTTGGACACTCTGGACACTTCTGCGCACGCTTCATTGGGATCTAGCGGATAACATGTTGTGAATGGACCTGGAATCGTGATATTTGGAGGATAACGCACGGATTTTATCCTTCGGATCTTTGGATGTTTCCTGATTTATTGAGAATTTGGCTTTTCTGAAGCTCCGGTCTGTATGGACCCCATTTAAGGTGAATGTATCTCATTCTTTCTGCATATGGACACAAAATAGTTTTTCCTTATTCACTTTTACAGTAATTTCCCCGCGTACACTCTTAAACATAAATGTTATTGACGTTTCTTTTCGTATTAATAATCATTCCAGGAGTACATATTCTTTGGAAATTAAAAAAGTTGGACATTTGATTGTAGAATCCTCAGATTCTGATGCACCAAAACATATATGGTCTCCTAAAAAAACAAAAAAACATCTGATGAACCTAAAAAGGTTCTCATATAGTCTGTATAACCCAATTTGAATCCTTTATTTCCAAGAGTGCACCGTTCTCCTAACATAAAACTGTATAATATATTGGGACTCCAGCTGAAATTAGTTACTGTATGCTTTTCAAAACATAACTTTGTAGCTTCTATAAAACACTGAAAATGCACAGTAAATAATATGGAGAAACCTTTAAGAGTTTATGTTAACTTCACATCACTATGAGCAACTTTGGAGCAAATGTAATAGACTCGTTTTAATAGGTCATATACTTAAAACTTCCAAAAAAAAATAAAACAAATCCAGGATTTATGCAGCTCTGATTGTTTTTATAAAACAGAATGATGCAGTAAATATCTTAACCAAATGATCTTCTGACTATATGACTTAAAATATCAAAAAGCTATTAATTACATGTAGATACGGCAGGTTTTAAATGATCAAAAAAATTAGAGCTATTCAGAGTAAAGTGTCATTTACTGCAATAAAGGGTCATAAAAGTCATTGTAAACTTCATTGCGTTCATGAAACTGGTAGATTTTATTTGCATTTTCATCAACAGGAGTTTTTGGGATCCGGAATGGGGAAAAACTCTGGCAGAAAACACGCATTTTTCTGCTCTGTAATACTGACAGAAATCTGTTCAGCATTAACTTTCCTACAGAACACATTTCAGACAGGGCCCTCATCAGAATATTTAATTCTGCACTTCTCACAAGTTACAACACTTTGCACTGAACCGTTTCCCTCTGGGAAGACTTTCAGTAGCGCAGAGTACAAAAACACAGCGTTCGTCAAATTAACTCATGAAAAGCCTCTCCTTTTTCCATTCAAAGCCACGTTTTGTCACTCATGCATGCTTTTGTGCAGACGTTCATGCTTTTACCTTTGCACCGTTGCAGCTTCCCTCAAAGGAACTGAGTCTAAAATGAAGTTATGGGACATTCTAGCCACGTGTTTGTTGCTCCTGAGCTCCGTTTCCGCACGTCCCGTCTTCCACAAGCTGCAGCCATCCAAAAGAGCCGTCGTCCGCAGTGAGACACCCGCTCTGGACCCCATCATCGACTCCCAACCTGAAACCACGCACCAAAAACAAGCCTCCATGGAGGAACAATGTAAGTCACTGAGCATGCAACTCTCAATTTCTTCAATGCACATCGCAAAGGAGATGTCTATGAAGTGTTAATTCGTTTTAGTTCAAATGCAATGGAGAACTGCTTTCAATTACTTGCATAGCTGCATGTTGAGCAACCCAGATACAGATGCACAACTGTGACAATATACTGGTCAAGAGTACAGTACGTTAACTGAAACATTACCTTCGTAAGCACTGCTTGACCACATGTTTTATGTAACAAACCCTACTTGAGATGAACTCTGCACGGATTGTTTACGTTTAATGCCGAGCTTTCCAGCACTTTTCTCACACGTTTTCCTAAGTAAGGTGCTGTTGTGAACATCGACAGATACTGACGTGACGGGAAAGGCATGAACTATAAATTCGTTGTGCATTTAAGCAGCTGTTCCAGATGTTTAATAGCGGCCTCATCTTTTACACAGTAGCCTTCTTGCATCATGGGAACTTTCTAAATTAGAGAATTAAAGAGTCAAACTTGGCATGTGGAACGGTTCGCGCTGGACTGACCGAAAATATGCATGAATTTATTTCGAAGTTGGACGCTCCGCCAGACCCTTGCATAATGTAAGGCGTGCTGAAACTATAGTGAACAACAGACGATGGGAGCTGCAAAAAACAAACACGTTGAATCACTCAGTGACTTGTCTTGGGGATTCGATCCCTGCATGCATCAGTGTCTCTAGTCCTCTGAATCGCTCCTAAATGTGTTCTTGTAATGGCAGTTTGGCCGTCCAGAGAGCAGCCACTAAAAGCAGTGAAGAACATGCAGTGCTTTGCAGACTTTCAGTCAGATGTTTAACCTGAAGCAAATGAAAAGGAGGTTTTGAGTGCATGATTGAGATGCATCTTTCTAAATGTTGCTCTGATTGAAAACACGAGCGAAAATTATGGTTTGACATATTGAACAGACTGTACATTTAACAAAACACTGATCTGCATCCAATAAAATGAGACGTCTCCCTGAAATATATGGATACTTATTTCTGCCATGGGATAAAAATATAAAAAGGGTAATAAAAAAGGTAAAATCTGTGAGATATAAACTTACAATTCTGAGTTTACATCTTGCCATTCTGTTTTTTGTTTCTGCTGCGGAATAAAATATAAAAAAGCTAATTGGGACTTTTTATCTCATAATTCCTACTTTTTCCTCACAGTTGCAAGTTTATATCTCACAAATCCAACTTTTCTTCTTAGAATTGCGACTTTATATTAATTACAAGATACCATTCTTCCAATTCTGAGTTTATATCTTGCAATTCTGAGATAGTCAGAATTGTGAGACATATCAGAATTGTGAGATATAAAGTCAGAATTATGAGATATAAAGTTAGAATTATGAGATATAAAGTCAGAATTGTGAGATAAAGTCAGAATCGCAAGACAAAGTCACAATTGCGAGATATAAGTCAGAATTGCGAAACATCTGAATTGTGAGACAAAGTCAGAATTGCGAGATGTAAAGTCAGAATTGCGAGATGTAAAGTCAGAATTGCGAGATATAAAATCAGAATTGCGAGATGTAAAGTCAGAATTGTAAGATGTAAAGTCAGAATTGCGAGATATAAAGTCACAATTGCGAGATATGTCAGAATTGCGAAACATCTGAATTGTGAGACAAAGTCAGAATTGCGAGATGTAAAGTCAGAATTGCTAGATGTAAAGGCAGAATTGCGAGATGTAAAGCCAGAATTACGAGATGTAAAGTCAGAATTGCTAGATGTAAAGGCAGAATTGCGAGATGTAAAGTCAGAAGTGCGAGATATAAAGTCAGAATTGCGAGATTTAAACTCAGAATTGCGAGATGTAAAGTCAGAATTGCGAGATGTAAAACCAGAATTGCGAGATTTAAAGTCAGAATTGCGAGATATAAAGCCAGAATTGCGAGATGTAAAGTCAGAATTGCGAGATATAAAGTCAGAATTGCGAGATGTAAAGTCAGAATTGCGAGATATAAAGTCAGAATTGCGAGATGTAAAGTCAGAATTGCGAGATATAAAGTCAGAATTGCGAGATGTAAAGTCAGAATTGCGAGATATAAAGTCAGAATTGCGAGATGTAAAGTCAGAATTGCGAGATATAAAGTCAGAATTGCGAGATGTAAAGTCAGAATTGCGAGATATAAAGTCAGAATTGCGAGATGTAAAGTCAGAATTGCGAGATATAAAGTCAGAATTGCGAGATGTAAAGTCAGAATTGCGAGATATAAAGTCAGAATTGCGAGATGTAAAGTCAGAATTGCGAGATATAAAGTCAGAATTGCGAGATGTAAAGTCAGAATTGCGAGATATAAAGTCAGAATTGCGAGATGTAAAGTCAGAATTGCGAGATATAAAGTCAGAATTGCGAGATGTAAAGTCAGAATTGCGAGATATAAAGTCAGAATTGCGAGATGTAAAGTCAGAATTGCGAGATATAAAGTCAGAATTGCGAGATGTAAAGTCAGAATTGCGAGATATAAAGTCAGAATTGCGAGATGTAAAGTCAGAATTGCGAGATATAAAGTCAGAATTGCGAGATGTAAAGTCAGAATTGCGAGATATAAAGTCAGAATTGCGAGATGTAAAGTCAGAATTGCGAGATATAAAGTCAGAATTGCGAGATGTAAAGTCAGAATTGCGAGATATAAAGTCAGAATTGCGAGATGTAAAGTCAGAATTGCGAGATATAAAGTCAGAATTGCGAGATGTAAAGTCAGAATTGCGAGATATAAAGTCAGAATTGCGAGATGTAAAGTCAGAATTGCGAGATATAAAGTCAGAATTGCGAGATGTAAAGTCAGAATTGCGAGATATAAAGTCAGAATTGCGAGATGTAAAGTCAGAATTGCGAGATATAAAGTCAGAATTGCGAGATGTAAAGTCAGAATTGCGAGATATAAAGTCAGAATTGCGAGATGTAAAGTCAGAATTGCGAGATATAAAGTCAGAATTGCGAGATGTAAAGTCAGAATTGCGAGATATAAAGTCAGAATTGCGAGATGTAAAGTCAGAATTGCGAGATATAAAGTCAGAATTGCGAGATGTAAAGTCAGAATTGCGAGATATAAAGTCAGAATTGCGAGATGTAAAGTCAGAATTGCGAGATGTAAAGTCAGAATTGCGAGATGTAAAGCCAGAATTGCGAGATATAATGTCAGAATTGCGAGATGTAAAGCCAGAATTGAGAGATATAAAGTCAGAATTGCGAGATGTAAAGTCAGAATTGCGAAACATCTGAATTGTGAGACAAAGTCAGAATTGTCAGATGTAAAGTCAGAATTGCGAGATATAAAGTCAGAATTGCGAGATGTAAAGTCAGAATTGCGAGATAAACATCAGAATTGTGAACTAACTATTCTCTGGATAAAAACAAACTTGCATAGAACTGAGATGAGCACCTGGTGTTTGGGCGTTTAAATGGTTTAAATGTGAATGTGCCTGTTTATTCATTGTTCAATCATCCTGTGATGCACAAAATTGCTTTCTATGTAGGCAGCACAGAGATTTGAGTCACAGCCAGCGTTTGTCAGAGTCATCTGATACCGCCGTAGATCACGTAACCAACTGGGTTACACAAATGACTCCAGCGTAAAGTTACTCGATTCTGGCACCGAAACGTTTCACAAACGGTTGAAGCTCATACAAACATCTCAAGCAAGACTAAATTCCCTAAACATCTGAATCATCTCAGTCCCACAGAGAATACTTCACTTTACCTGCCATATGGTGCATCTGTAACACGAAACAGGTGTTCATGCATATTAGATGTGCTGATATTTGCATGAAATAGCAGGCATGAAAATCACTGAAACAGGTTTTGAGAGTTTATTTCTTTTAGTTAAGGTGTGGTTTACAATTGGCATTAAAAGCACCCTGTCCTAATTTGACAAGTAAACAGCGATTCAATACATATAATTTGCATGTTCTCGATCATTAAACTGATCAAAAGCTGCTTGTTTTTGAATAAAGCAAAAGCGATAGAGAGGGTCGTGTGTCACCGCATCCCTGTGGAGGGCCAAATGACTCAAAATTAAATCATTAAATAAATGTGGAAATATATAAATAAATAGATAAATACATAATTAAATACATAAATAAATGCATAAATATTTATTCATTCATTCACACTCGTACTAACAATGGAATCATAATAATGAATCAATTAAATTTGTTAACTTAGATTCAGATGGTAAATATCATATATTATGTTGGGTGTCCATCTTAGAGATAATCACCAAGTTTAGAGTGAAACCATCATATTTTAAAACATGATATTAATCATATCATATAATAAAATATCATTTGTTGTTACTACAGTAAATCTATATTATTATGGGATTTCCTTCAGTGCATTCAGAATCTTTACTTTTTAAAATGATTTTGTTTCTGCATTTTAAAATATATTTTTATATTAACATATTTTAATGACAGTATATTTATTGAACAAAAATTAAGTCTTTTATTTATCAAAATAAGCAGAAAATAGTACAAACTCCGCTAAAGTGATTGTTTAGAACAAGTATTAACTTGGACATTATTTAAAAATAAAACATTATTTTAGCTAAAGTATTTGTATCAATACTGTGTGCCTTTTGCCCCATTCTGGTGAGCCTCCCTTGTATGATTTATTTTCACCCAAAATGTTTTGCTCAATAAATGCTCAATACAAACATATATATTTTTTCTGCAATCATACATTATGTGCGTAGTGAAAAGCACTTTTTTTCTTAAGGTGTGCCTTTAGCCCTGTTGTAACCTACAATATGCTTCAAAAGCCTATATATAAATAGTCACCACTTTAAGGGCAAGACAGGGTGATGTAGTTGTTGTTTAAAATAATAATAATAAAGAATAGCATTAACAGCAGCAATCGTTGTCCCCTAACATGTTTAAAGTTTATGACCCACTTAACTCGGAAACTGGAGTATAAAAATAATCTCAGAGTAGTAAATACGACTTCAGAGGCCATTCATGTCATTTATGACAGCAATGGATGCTCTGCAGTGAATGGGTGCCGTCAGAATGAGAGTCCAAACAGCTGATAAAAACATCACAATAATCCACAAGTAATCCACAGCACTCCAGTCCATCAGTTAACATCTGGAGAAGACAAAAACTGAAACTAATCCAGCATTAAGATGTTTTTAACTGAAATATGAGTCCATAATCCATAATAAGGCTTCCTCCAGTGAGAAAGTGTTCTGGTGTGAATCAGGAGAGAAATCTGCACAGATCAAGCAGCGTTTAAACAGCTCTAAACAAATATGTGGCTGGATTTTGATGTGAGAGACAACAGCAGATGCCCTTTTTCACTGGAGGAAGAGTTATTATGGATTACGGACTCAGTTATAGTTTAGTTAAAAACGTCTTAATGCTGGATTAGTTTCAGCTTTTGTCTTCTCCAGATGTTAACTGATGGACTGGAGTGCTGTGGATTACTTGTGGATTATTGTGATATTTTTATCAGCTG
Source organism: Sinocyclocheilus anshuiensis (assembly GCF_001515605.1). Lineage (NCBI taxonomy): Eukaryota > Metazoa > Chordata > Actinopteri > Cypriniformes > Cyprinidae > Sinocyclocheilus > Sinocyclocheilus anshuiensis. The sequence goes on along the minus strand of NW_015542364.1, from coordinate 728,326 downwards.
TTTGGACTCTCATTCTGACGGCACCCATTCACTGCAGAGCATCCATTGCTGAGACACTGATGCAGTGCTACATTTCTCCAAATCTGATGAAGACACAAACTCATCCTGATCTCAGATGACCTGAGGGTGTGTAAATGTTCAGCTTTTATCATCTTCACCTCTTATAAGTGGGAATAAATGAAACACTTCCAAAAGTACTATTCATTTCTTTCAAGTTAAATAATTTTTAATGAGGAAAAAACGTCCAAGCAAGATTAGCAGCATGTATATACCACGATTGTTGCAAGGCTTTTCCAAGAACTGTTGGGTTGAATGGAGAGTGAACGTTGAGTTCTGACTGTAATGAAATCATGATGCATTACACGCAGATCAAACGCGCGCTTGCTTTTGTTTAAGATGAGGGCGGCGTGCATGTTTCGAGTTTGTGGTTGAGCAGATGTATTTCTGCTGTACCTCAATATCATGATCTATAAGAAGAGAAGAGTCTGTCCAGTGCGAGATCCCGTGAGTCATGGGCCGTTATTTGGGATGGTCGATAGTGACAAATAAACAATGTCGTATATACAGTGAAGTCCAAGCGTCTGAGAGCATGCTGAGGATCTGCAGAGCAGACCTGGAAACAAACAGAAAATGTTTAAAACATGAAAATATTTCACATTCTAGGTCACTAATCAAATTAGCATATTTATACTTAAATTCACATCAGTGTTATCATTAATATAGTATTACAGTATTTATTATTTTGTAATTTTCCATTTTCTTTTCAAAGTTCGTAATTTTGTTATGTGTTTTTGTTGGTTTTATATTTTTTAAGTATATCTGTTAAGTATTTTTTTATTTCAGTTTTAGTAATTTTGTTTTATCGTTTCCTTTTAGTTTTTTAAAATGTCTATTTATTTTTATTTAGCTTTAGTACTTTTGTTGTGTTTTTAGGCTTTATTAATTTTTTTAAAAATATGTCTATTTAGTTTTTATTATTATTTATTTCAGTTTTAGTAATTTTGTTGCATGTAATTTTTATTATTATTTAAAAAAATGTATATAGTTTTTATTAATTTATTTCAGTTTTAGTCATTTTGTGTTTTTGTCATTTTTATTATTTTTCTTTACTGCCTATTTGGTTTTTATTATTTTTTCATTTTAGTTTTGTGTTTTTGTCATTTTTATTTTTTTAATGTCTATTTAGTTTTTGTTGTTTTTATATTTCAGTTTTAGTTTTAGTAATTTTACTAATGTTGTGTTTTTGTCATTTTTATTAGTTTATGTCTATGTAGTTTTTATTATTTTCAGTTTTAGTAATTTTTTTATATTTATATTAATTTATATTAGTTTTTAATGTCTGTTCATTTTTTTTTCTTCTAACAATTGCTATTGGTTTTTATTTCAGTTTTAGTCATTTTAGTACTTTAATAAAATTATAAATGTTGCCTTCCAACACAAAACTTAAATATTTACTAAAAGTATGCCTGAAAGTTTTTTAAGTATTCATTATTTCAATTAGCATTTATTTTATTTCAATTAACATTTTTAGTTTTAGTTAACGATAATATCACTTATTCATATTAAATTTTCCAATAATACAAATTATTGTGCTTACATCATCTACAATGTAAAAACAGTTTTTGCATGATTTAAAATTAAATTCCGTTTAATCATTTAGCAGATGCTTTTATCCAAAAACAAAACATCATAAATGCACACACTGCAAATGCAAAACCGAAGAAGTGTCACATTGCATCATTAATTACACTGCAATTTTTGCAGTGACATTTTTGTCTCGTTTCATCTTGAATCAAGATGCATTTACTGTACAAGTAAAATGACTCAAGATATTATGGCTTGTTTTCTGTAAAGAAATATCAAAATTTTGTTAGTTTTTCCTTAATCCAAGAAAAATAATCTTGTTTAGCCTTTGAATTAAGATTATTTGTTTTACCCCACTGGAAGATATTTTTGCTTGATTTAAGCAAAAACATGTTGATAATGTAATATCTTTTACTTGTACAATGTTAAATGCATCTTGATTCAAGAATGTTTAGATATGTATACTAGAAAAAACAAGTCAAAAATACTAAGTAAGAGAATCGTTTTTTGCAGAGTAAACCACACAGCTGATGTGTTTTGTTCTGTCTCTTGAAGATGACGTGAACGGCTTTTACCCGGAGCAGTTCGAGAGCGTAATGGACTTCATCCAAGCCACCATCGGCCGACTGCGCAGATCCTCCGACGTAGATTCGCAAACCAAGCGGGACAGGGGCCGCCAGAGAGGAGCAACACACACCGAGAGGAGCGGCCGGGGACGAGGAGACCGGAAGAGGGGTCGCGGACGAGGCCGTGAGGAAGGCCGAGACTACAGGGTCAAAGGTCAAGGGCGTGGGTGCCTGCTTAAAGAGATCCACCTCAACGTCACTGACCTGGGCTTGGGTTACAGGACCAAAGAGGAGCTGATCTTCCGCTACTGCAGCGGCCCGTGTTTCGACGCCGAGACCAACTACGACAAGATCCTCAACAACCTCACCCACAACAAGAAGCTGGACAAGGAAACGCCGTCTCGGACTTGCTGTCGGCCCGTCGCGTTCGACGACGACGTCTCGTTTTTGGACGACAGCTTGGAATACCATACTCTGAAGAAGCATTCGGCTAAAAAGTGCGCTTGCGTTTGACGGACGAAACCAGTGCTAACAAAGCGTATCCTAATACAAGCTTATGTATTCAGCTTTCAGATGATGTATAAATCTCAATTTCGAAAAATTGACCCTTGTGACTGGTTTTGTGCTCCAGGGCCACATATTAATCTTGTTTTCTAAAAAAATTAAAAAAAATTAAAAAGTAAGATTTTGTTAGTTTTTGCTTAAAACAAGCAAAAATATCTGCCAATGGGGTAAGAAAATTAATTAAACAAGATTATTTTTCTTGCCCCATTGTCAGATATTTTTGCTTGTTTTAAGGAAAAACTAACAAAATTTTGATATATATATTTTTTTTTTACAGAAAACAAGACATAATATCTTAAGTAATTTTACTTGTACAGTAAATTCATCTTGATTCAAGAATGTTTAGATATGTATACTAGAAAACAAGCCAAAAATACTAAGTAAGAAAATCATTTTTTGCAGTGCGTGAAACGCTTCAGACGGGGCCGCAGGACTCGCAGAAGGAGACCCCAGATATATCCAGTATTCACTTTGTTACCAAACCACATCGTTTATCCAGAAACAACATGACTCGCCTGCAGTGGATTATCACGTTTACACAGAGAACCACAACGACAGACTCCAGATCTTTAATATCCAGAAAGCTATCTATATATATAGTATATATGAAAATGTATTTATTGAGATTTAATTAAGTTATTGTTATTTATTGCAATCCATTGTATTAGAGTGTTTGTTTCTCTTATTTATTTAAGGAGGGGGTTTTTGTTCTCTATCTTGGATGGTGCCAAATTTGAGCACGAGTTTTTCAAGAAACCGTTCACAATTCGTCATTTATTCAAGCTCATGTCTTTCCAAACATGTCGTGACTCACAAAATGAGAGGTTAAGGTGCGATAGATAGATAGATAGATAGATAGATAGATAGATAGATAGAGAGACAGACAGATAGATAGACAGATAGATAGATAGATAGATAGATAGATAGAGAGA
>NW_015542364.1:713680-724386 GCF_001515605.1 Sinocyclocheilus anshuiensis | reverse complement strand
ATTTTCTATATTCTATATTTTTGTTGTATGTAATATATATGAAATGTTTTAGATCTGAGCATTTTTTAATTTTATATTTTGATATTTTATAATTTTTTTATATATATATATATTATATATTAATTATTTAATTATTACGAAACAGCTCACACAGAAATCACTTTTCAAATCAAGCAGATTTCTGTTGGTCTGTGTGTCAAAAACTACACAACCCACTTGAACCCATTGCAAAATCTGCTTAGGGAAATCTTTCACCCCCTCACGTAATTCCTAATTAAAACCAATGGATTTTGCCTGCAAAAATTCACCAAACAGTAAATGTGAGCGAAACCTTTAGGCAGATGTTAAGAGATTCTGGTTTCCATTCAGTGAAGGTAGATCAGGATTTATAGTGTCATTTGGCACAATGAAAATAGTGAATATAACTTGTGCACGTTATTCAGTCTTCTGAAGTCATATGATTGATATGCATGAGGAACCAACCCAAATTTAAGACGTTTCTCAATGCAAACCTCTAAAATCTTAGGGTGAAACACATTGAATAAGAAATGGTGCATTTAGACCCTTGTGCCCTGTTTGACATCACTGAATCCAAACCTCGCTGTTTTTTGCATTGCAACGTGACAAGTGTAAAAAAAATGAGTGAGATTTGAGAGCTACTGTTCATTTTGTTAATGAACAGCAACTAAAATGTGTGTTTGTTCCTCAAACAAAGCATCGCACGACTTCAGAAGACTTGGAAAATAATGCAAAAAGTCTTGTTATGATGCTTTGAGAATGTCATTTTGCATTCGATCTCCTTTTGGTGTTTGACGGAAGAAGGTCAAATTGGTTTTGGAACGACATGAGCTTGAGTAAATCGGAGAGAATCTTTAGATGAACGAAAGAAAAGCAGATAATTACGTGACGGAAAAGACGCGTCTTCGGTCTCCAGCTCCACCAGACAGTCTGCCGTTGTTTCCTACAACAAAAGAGCAGATAATAAGTGGGCAGAGGACCAAGTATTACTGTAGAAAATAAAAAGCCGATGTTGTTTTGCAAAAAGTGAAAGTCTCGATTTTTCCCGTCATTAAAACAGGCAGCGCGGTCCGTCGTGTGCTCAAGCCGGATCTCAGATGGCTCATCTCCAATTATCTCTTTAAAATACGGTCTGGCCTGACGTGTTTACATCTCACTGTAATGAAATCAGTGCCAGAGACCGCCTGCGCCGAGCCGAGCTCCACAAATGGACTGTTTGATCAGAGCAAATAATGTTACGTGTGACCTCTTTAAACCCGCTGTCCGCTCGGTCCGGTCAGGAGCGACCGCTGAGGTCAAACCGGCTGTTTAGCCATTAATCTGTACCTACGGAGAAGCGCCGCGGACCCCCGTCGTTTAAGACCATTTATGTCAAATCAGCTTTGTCTGCTCGAACCAACTTGAAATAAACTTCTCAACAGGATCAATTCTCTCAATTGTAGAGCAATCTGGGTCTTCGACTATAAACAGGCCCGTAGGAAGAGAAAACGCAGGTCTTTCTATGCATTAAGCCCAAAGTATACTTTGTTTTTGTTTTTTTTTTAACTTCCATTTTTTGCGGTAGCTCTATCCACCTTAACACGGACATAAGCCGTTTTCTGTGAATAGCGAGGGAAATAGCGAGAAGAACAACAACGTGAATTAAACGGTAAAACGGCAAACCACTGTGTTCATAATTTTGACCTAAATATTCTAGCCTACAAGACTGATTACTCAAAAGTTTAATTCAGAACCATTCAGTATGGCTTTATGGCCCCCCCAAAAACTTACTAACCACGCATGATCTTTTTTTTGTAAAAAATGCAAACATGTACATCCATCTTGCTCACATATGATTGTAGCACCGTTGGTGCTGAATACAAAAAAATTACATGTTGGCCAAAAGTATAAGTAGCTGAAATAAGCACAAATGTCAGGGCATGTCAAAACATCTCAAGGGCCCCAAAATCACTAAAATAATACGGTAAGACGCACCAGTTTGCAATATCAAGCAGCAAAACGATCGGTCTTGCACAGCTTTTGGAAGCAGATGACGCTGGAAGCCTCGCACATAATATTTACAAATTCCGCGCCTGCTCTTACGGGAAAAATACGGTGGATATTTATCACTGTTAAAGAATAATTAGCTGGTGAAGTGGATTTACTTATTGTAGCGTTAAATACAGTTATCATGTGCATTGCAATGTTCAAAGCGGATGTTGATGTTAGTGAGGGGAACATTTTAAAGCAAGCGGTTCATTCATAAACTCGTACGACCTTACGTTCACGCGAAGACAACGAACGCAAGGGTCGGAGCTACAGCGGTCGATGCATGCGCTCTAGAAAGCTTCATCTTAGTCCAGTGTCTGCGCTGTTTTTCTCCACAAGTTATGACAGCTAAAAATGTTTCTATACTCTTTTAAACTAAAGCTGGGCTCTCTCAAACAAGCGCTTCACAATGCAGCCGTCTGTTGTTGTTGTTCAGTCTCTTTAGTTTGGCTTTCTACTGTGAAACAACAGCCTGGGCCAGTGTTGCCACCTTGTGTAACAACTGATTAGTGCAAAACATATTCAATGGGCATGCACAAAATCTGGTGGTAGCGTGTACTATTCTATTGAAGAAATTTGCGTCACGCGAACCGTACGCATAAAACCGAAGTATACTTTGGGCTTTACTGTTGCATTATGATGCCGTAATCCCTGAACAAATCCCCCCATTTCAGAAGTATCTAGGCCAAACCTCTGTAAAGCACAAGGTGCCTCTTTTATCAGGATATATTTCATCGGCCGTTCCACCTTAATCATGATAAACGTGCTTTGGAGTCGTAGATGTAACCGAAAACAAGCGTTCGCTGCGATCCTCTGTCCTGACGTATGACGGTTCGCTCAGCACACATGTCCAGCGCGTGTAACTTACGCTCGTGGATTCCTCGAAAGAGAACATTCAAGATAAGAGTTCAAATGTCTGCTGAAACTCATTTTCCGTCCTGCAGTGTTCGTCGGTCCTGTGAGACGTTTTGTCTTGTTTTGTGTTACTGAACCAAAGCTCTCTACAGACTTTATTTTTGTACAATATTCATTTTATAACTTTTTACAAAATAAATCTTGTTTCTATCATGCTTTTGTGTGCGTTCATGAATGCATCATCAATGCACGAGGTTTAAAAATAAAAGAACAGTTAACCATGTACATAAACAGTTCATCCAAATGTTTCCTCTCACACACACACACACACACACACACACACACACCCACACACTAGTACACACTGTAAATTAGGAAGTCCGTTATACTCCAGGACTTTCAGATGATCAGTTGTCTGTCAGCTGAAGCTCAGGCGTGCTGAGAGACATTTGAGGGCTGAGGAGCGGTTTGGAGAGTCAGGATCCGTTCCGCTCTGCTCTAAATGCACATGTCCTGCGCGTGTAACTTACGCTCGTGGATTCCTCGAAAGAGAACATTCACGATAAGAGTTAAAATGTCTGCTGAAACTCATTTTCCGTCCTGCAGTGTTCGTCGGTCCTGTGAGACGTTTTGTCTTGTTTTGTGTTACTGAACCAAAGCTCTCTACAGACTTTATTTTTGTACAATATTCATTTTATAACTTTTTACAAAATAAATCTTGTTTCTATCATGCTTTTGTGTGCGTTCATGAATGCATCATCAATGCACGAGGTTTAAAAATAAAAGAACAGTTAACCATGTACATAAACAGTTCATCCAAATGTTTCCTTTTGACCAGTGGTTTTTCATTTTATATCAATTGCACTCCAATAAGATCTATTGGAGATAAGCTCTAAACATACCTAGAAAAATAGTCATGTTTATTTTAAAGCCGGACCGAGCAGTAAATCTGGGCACTCTGTGGAAATGTTTCCATGGGGTTGCAAAGGTTTGTGAAGAAGTGTAGCGGATCTCTGTGTCCGTGTCACTGATCGGACCAGAAGAGGACTGATCCAACATTCAGACATTTAGATCCAGAACGGCACGTATGAGGACGATGTTCAGGAAAATCATGCAAATTCCTCAGCTGCTCATGCAGAGAAAGACCTGCAGAATGCCTGCCAAAATCATGCAATATGATGCAGCTTTATAAACAGATGGACAGACTGACTGACGGAAGGATGGATGGATAGATAGAACGATAGATAGAATGATGGATGGACAGACGGATGGATGGATGAATGGGTAGATAGATGGATAGACAGATAAATAGAATGATAGATAGATGGATCATCGGATGAAACGATAGAACAATGGATAGATGGATGGATGGATGGAATGAATGAATGAAAGATAGAACAATGGATGGATGGATGGATGAAAGAATAATGTATGATGTATGAATGAAATGATAGGCAAAACGATGGATGGATGGAACAATAGATAGGTGGATGGATGGATAGATGGAATGATAGAAAGAACAATAGATGGATGGATGGAATGATAGATTGAACAATAGATAGGTGTATGGATGGATAGATGGAATGATAGAAAGAACAATAGATAGATGGATGGAATGATAGATTGAACAACAGATAGGTGGATGGATGGATAGATGGAATGACAGAAAGAACAATAGATGGATGATGAAATGATAGATTGAACAATAGATAGCTGGATGGATGGAATGATAGATTGAACAATAGATAGGTGGATGGATGGATGGATGGATGGATGGATGGATGGATGGATGGATAGATGGAATGACAGAAAGAACAATAGATGGATGATGGAATGACAGATTGAACGATAGGTGGATGGATGGATAGATGGAATGACAAAAAAGAACAATAAATGGATGGATGGAATGATAGATTGAACATTATATGGATGGATGATGGATGGATGGAATGATAGATTGAACAATAGATAGGTGGATGGATGGATAGATGGAATGACTGAAAGAACAATAGATGGATGGATGGAATGATAGATTGAACAATAGATAGGTGGATGGATGGATAGATGGAATGACTGAAAGAACAATAGATGGATGGATGGAATGATAGATTGAACAATAGATAGGTGGATGGATGGATAGATGGAATGACTGAAAGAACAATAGATGGATGGATGGAATGATAGATTGAACAATAGATAGGTGGATGGATGGATAGATGGAATGACTGAAAGAACAATAGATGGATGGATGGAATGATAGATTGAACGATAGGTGAATGGATGGATAGATGGAATGACAAAGAACAATAAACGGATGGATGGAATGATAAATTGAACAATAGATAGCTGGATGGATGGAATGACAGATTGAACAATAGATAGGTGGATAGATGGATGGATGGAATGATAGGTAGAACATTATATGGATGGATGGAACAATCGATTGAACAACAGATAGGTGGATGGATGATAGATGGATGGAATGACAGATTGAACAATAGATGGGTGGATGGAATGATAGATTAAACAATAGATAGTTGGATGGATGGAATGACAGATAGAACAATAGATGGATGGATGGAGCAATACATTGAGCAATAGATATGTGGATGGATGGATGGAATGGTAACAATAGATAGCTGGATGGATGGAATGATAGGCAGAACAATGGACTGATCAATGGATGGATAGAATGATAGAACAATAGAACGACAGAACAATCGATAGACAGCAGAATTCCAGAAACTCCCTGTGCTTGAGGTCTTTCGTGTCGTACTGTTGTTTACAGTGATGCCACAATCACCAATGAAAACTAAAAATATCTTACCAATTTCCAAAACTGCAGAGCAGCTGCGATCACCATTCCTGGACTAGAGAAAAACATGGTTTGGGAAAATCAGACAAGACAATGTACAATCTACATACATAGTGTGTGTGTGCATGTTTTCATTTGTGTCAAATATGGCATCAACCCTCATTAAGACCCATTTTCAAAGCTCAGAAGCCCAATTGATAGTTTTCACGTGACGTCACACCCTTATAGGGCAACACGAGGCTTTGCTCCGCTGACCGCCAGTTATTTTTACGTGGATTGCATTAAGTAGTTATGAAGTAAAACGCTGATATTAAAAGGCGAAATTCAGTACACACCTTACTGATGATGCATACTTTGTACAGGCAAGCAGATGAACCCAGAATACAAACGCAATGCGCAAAGTTTCACATTAAATGGTTTCTCATAGAAAACCATTATAAAGAAAACACAGAACTGTTTAGCGCATTACGTTCATATATACGTTCATCGCATTACGAGCTCATATGCTTGCCTATATAAAGTAAGCATAATCAATAAGGTGTGTACTGAAGTTGTTCTTTTAATATCACCATTTTAAATACATTAAGGCATTTTAAGTGTTTTTCACCATGTTTTGTCACGCTGTTTAGTGATTGAAATATTGCAGTGGGTGCATATAATATGGATTGCAAATGGCCAAAACTTGCATTTTGTTCACATATCTGTGTTTTATTCTTTTGAGAGGTGATCTGAATCTTTGCAGCTTGGTAACAGATGGAAAATGGACAGGCTTGTGCTGCAGTTCTATGGATGATTTGCCCTCCAGGACTTCGAGCCGGTCGGTGTTCTGTTGATTTGTGTTACTTCCCATTATAACAGTGGGTAGTACAATTCGACTATGAAAAATGCTACCTGTCAAATTATGGTTTATTAACATCTACACCTACCCCAACCCTAAACCTACCCTTACAGCAATGCAAATACAGTAATTATGTGTTACTCAGGGTTGTGGCTAGAAGGGATACAGCTACGGCTGGAAAACAACAATAAATTAATTTTTTCTAGCTATTAGATTGTGTTTTAGATATTAGATCGTACATATACTATCAAGTCAATTCAAGTCACCTTTATTTATATAGCGCTTTATACAATACTGATTGTGTCAAAGCAACAAAGCAGCTGCGCTACTTTCTGAAACGCATTTAAATGATTTAAACAGCCATTCAGATTTTTGTATTCGCAGTGGTGTTCATCGCAGCACTGAATACTTAAACACTTATTAGGCTATTTATTTTCAAACTTTTTTACATTTTAATCTGGACAACAATATGCCCTAGATATTTGCAATTTTTTGGCGCGTAGAGGATTACATGATGTGACGTTAACCAGAAATGAAACTAGACATATTTTGCAGCAGTCCACAGTTCGCTTTTTGTTGTTGTTGTTGTTTACATTTGATATCTCTGTTATGAATGTTTTGCTTTGTTTCATCGTGTATGCCTTGTAATAGCTTGGTTTCTATCTTGGTTTCATTGCCCAGAAATATTACCAAACAGTGCCATTTTGCTGTGACGTTCACCTTTTGTAATGGTCAGTAAGGCTTTTTCAGGTGTTTAACAAATGGAAGACCACAGTGGAATAAAGAGGTCTAAGCCATATTAAACAAAATCATAATGTCTGCTTTTAATTAGCTAACCTGCATTAGCCAGTGTTCTGTCGACTTGTGCAACCCAGTCAGATTTAGCTACCTCCCATTAAAACAGTAGGTAGTACAATTCGACAACGAAAATGCTACATGTCAAATTATGGTTTATTAACATCTACACCTACCCCAACCCTAAACCTACCCTTACAGCAATGCAAATACAGTAATTATGTGTTACTCAGGGTTGTGGCTAGAAGGGATACAGCTACGGCTGGAAAACAACAATAAATTAATTTTTTCTAGCTATTAGATTGTGTTTTAGATATTAGATCGTACATATACTATCAAGTCAATTCAAGTCACCTTTATTTATATAGCGCTTTATACAATACTGATTGTGTCAAAGCAACAAAGCAGCTGCGCTACTTTCTGAAACGCATTTAAATGATTTAAACAGCCATTCAGATTTTTGTATTCGCAGTGGTGTTCATCGCAGCACTGAATACTTAAACACTTATTAGGCTATTTATTTTCAAACTTTTTTACATTTTAATCTGGACAACAATATGCCCTAGATATTTGAATTTTTTTTTAATCTTTATTGTTTGGTCGCACCTTAAATTAAGGCTATATTAGTTAACATTGGTTAATTCCTTAATTAACATAAACTGCCAAAGAACAAAATCTTCTAAACATTCATTAATCTTAGGTCATTTCAATATTTAATAACACATTGTTAAAATCAAAAGTGTATTATTTAATGAACCCGAGCTAACGTGAACTAACAGTTGTATTTTTTAACAAAGATGAATAACTTCAGTAGCAAATGTAGCTATTGCTCATTGTTAATGTTAATGCATTAGCTAAGGTTAACTAATGAGTTCTTATTGTAAAGTGTTTATAATTCTTTTGCACTTTAATCTGTGTGAAATGTTTTACTTTATACATTTTTTTGTATTGCTTTGTTGTATTTAAATGTTCAGTTCCTTTTGTTATAAGAAAAACGCTGTTAAACTTGTTATACTGTATTACATTTACATTACATTTAGCAGATGCTTTTATCCAAAGCGACTTACAAATGAGGACAAAGCAATCAAAATCAACAAAAGAGCAACGATATACAAGTGCTATAACAAGTCTCAGTTAGCTTAATGTTTTTTTTTAATTATATAATAAAATGAAAACAGATAGAATGAGAATAGAGCAAGCTAGTGTTAGAGGTCTTTTTGGCTTTTGTTTATTGTATAATAAATAAAAAGAAAACAAATAGATAGAATACAAAAAGAATAGAGGAGCTAGTGTTAGTGTTTTTCTTTTTTAAAGAAACCATCAGTTAGTAAACGAATAGAGTGCAAGTCTAAAAGGGGCAAGTTTTTAAAAAAATAATAGAATTAGAATAGAGAGTGCTAGAGTTAGTTTGAGGCTGTATTACGTCGATTCTGGCACCCAACATCACAACAAGATGATATTTTAAGCTCCTTATGTAGCCGAATCTGCGCTGGTTTGAATGGGCCTCCTCCAGTTTCCCCTTTGTTTTGCTGCCTCCAGCTAGCGCTGTGACGTCGCTGACCCTAGTTACCTGTGGTTGGCCTGGCCGTGCGTCACTCAGAAAACAACAGGCCAATCAGAAGAGAGGCTCATGAATATTAATTAGACAGGCCAAAATCGACCTCTTCTCAGCAGAGCTCCTGAGAGAGGAGCTGTAAAAATATATTGAGATGGTTTTTGGTACTTATACCGCAAATATATATTCTTAAGGACATCAAAACCTAAAATAAAACTCCAGAAAGGTGTACAATATGTGACCTTTAATGTAAAAGTCGGTGAAAGTGTTATGACCACTTTTTTGCAACTACATTTCAATATCGTGATAACACCGTATACCGTGATAAAAGCATTAGCAATTAATCGCAACATGAAAAGTTGATACCGTTATATGCCTAGTCAGGACACCGGTCACCTGACTCAAAGCTTCGAGTTAACCCTCCAGAGTCTGCAGTCTGTGATTCTGAGAACAGCGTGACAACAAGCCCCAGATATACGATCCACTGAAAGCACTCGGTGACATCACCCGCTCCGGCATTCCCGCATTCCCCGGACCGTAACAGACACTGGGACGCGTTTGTTGACATCAGCACTCAGAATAGGCCCCTGGATTAGACCCCGGCGCTGGGGAAGCTGGGATGCTTCACTCTTCACCACACTTTTCTGATCGGCAGATGATTTGCTTTCCAGGGTTTCACAGCTGCAGATATCCGGAGGATTATTATTCCGAGCGCTATCCGATAACACGGCAGAAATGTTGGGAAATCCCTGGACACATCCCTCTGTCCCTGCAGGACAGACTCCGGACACAGGAGGCTTGAAGCAGAGGACAACTCAAAACGCATTAGTGGCTCTCTGAGAAACGATAGTGTTTCAAGATCTCGTCTCGTGTTTTAAAAATCAAAAGCATCCTGTAGGTTAGCCAGAGGGTGCATTCCTTTCGGTTGTAATGAGCGGAGACACATAATCCACATCTACTGCAGCAGCAGCTCGTTTTTCAGCGGTGGCATCATCTTCATCCACCGACCGTTATTGATGTGCACTTATGCAACCCATCTAAAAGTAGATGTTTACAATCGGAGCATTTCAATTATGCACCTACTTTAAAAAGCCTAAGCTGCTTCAGCATTAGTAATGTGGCCTTATTATTCACGTCCTGTGTGCTTTTCTTTTGCATTTTCTTGTTTTTCAGAGACTAGACTATAATCATGAATCTCATGGAAAAATATCAAAAATTTCACCACCAAAAAATAAATGAAATGTTAAAAACTTATAAGAAAAACAATAAATAATAAAATCATATATATAAGAAAAAATATAAGGAAATAAATATATAAAAATTATTTTTAAAAAAACATATAATCCTGTATATAATTACTGTAATGATTCTTTATTTTAACTGCAAAGTATTGATACATCATTGAAGTACTTATTGTACTTTAATAAAATTGCTGATTTAGATCATATATCATCACTAATAATTTATATTTATTTAAATAATACTTATGTGCCATAAACAGTGTGGCCAAAATAAAACTGAAACAAAAATTTATATATATAAAAAAAAAGTCAGGATACATTACAGTAAAGACGATTTGGAAAGAAAATGTGCTTAATTGTCTTGAAAATATCTTTAATGTTTAATATATATATATATATATATTATTATTTTTTTAATTCAGATAATGACGACAAATTATTGAAATAATTTAAATAAACTATTAATGACAGTAAAACAAGTACTAATATGATATATTAATAGGTCAAAACTAATATAAAAAAATAATGATATATATATATATATATTTTTTTTTTTTTTTT
>NW_015542364.1:706917-711917 GCF_001515605.1 Sinocyclocheilus anshuiensis | reverse complement strand
ACATACACACACTCTCACTCACACACACACACAAATAAACACACACACACTCACTCTCACACACACACACACACTCACTCACACACACATGCACACACACACGTACACGCACGCACACACACACACACACTAAATAAATATTTAAATATTTTGTTTCCCAAAAAAATCTGTATCCAAATATCATGTAACCCGATTATCACACACATCAATTCAAACATAATCTAAAACACTTTTACACAAATGAAAAAATTACAAAATGAAAGTAATAAAGCATTATTATTGTTAACAACTTGAAACCATTAAAAAAATTCATTACTTGAAACCAGTGATTATTTATATTTAATTATTTATAAGCTATTATAGTTTTTATTAATATTTTGAATTCGTTTTTATCCTTATAATTTCAGTATGTGATTTGTGTGTGAGAGAGAGAGAGAGAGAGAGAGAGAGAGAATGTGTGTGTGTGTGTGTGTGTGTGTAAGAGAGTGTGTGTGTGAGAGAGCGTGTGAGTGACAGAGTGTGTGTGTGTGTGTGTGAGTGACAGAGTGTGTGTGTGTGGACACCTGAAGAAGGCAATTACAGCAGCACGACACGAGCAGCACGAGAGTAACAGGATCATTAGCTCTGTGTTCATTACTGCAGTAATGCAGCTCTGCTCAGATCCAGTTACACTAACACACACCTGAGACACCAAACAGCATCATTTTACTGTCCGAAGAGTTTCAATTTCATCAATAAATAAAAATTTGCAAAACAAATTATCGATAAATAAAACAGTACTAATTATGACTAATACCAATATGGTCACCAATATATTTCCACAAATAATTATTGGAAAATAATAATAAAATAAAATAGAAATAAAGAAAAACTGAAAACAAAATAACACTAATCTTCATTAAAAAAAAAAATGTTTTTTCCTTTTTTTTTTTAAAGCAAACATGGACAACAAAATAAAAATGTAGAATCAGACTGATGTTGATAATTAAAACAGTGCTAATTATGGCTGAAACCAATATGGAGAGTTTGGGGTCAGTGTGTTTGTTATTTTGGGATGGAGAGCTCCGTCTGTAACCGAAGAACATGATCTGTGAGCCGAGGTGTGACACACAGGTGTCAGGTGAACTTCAGTCTTCACACCTGTCTCACCTGCACCTGATCTGCAGCCAGCTGCCCAGATTCTGAGCACATTATACTGCAGCATCACATACACTCTTCAGAAGCAATCCCATCAGGCATCAGTGGAAATATCCATTCAATGCGGCTAATATTGACAAACGTTGATTGTAACAAATCAATTCAATACTGTAATTGACCAATAAAAATAGTTCAAATTCTATTCAAACTGTATTGATGAATGAATGAATGATGAAAATATATGATATATTTATTTTTAAGCATATTTTACATTTTATAAAGTGTGTTACTTTGTAAAGAACAATGGAAATTATGGAAATGCTTGTTTCTGTATAACTGTATAAAAAAATAATTATAAACTAAATTTTAAGCAATTTAACAGTATATATTTTGAAAATATTTCCATGTATTTCCATATATATACATTTATATTAATATAATTGATATTATATATAAATATTTTTTATTCATAATAAATATACACACTACACACATATATTAAAACTTTTATTTTGGATGCGATTAATCGTTTGACTGCACTAATATATATATATATATATCTTTATTTCAAAGATTGTAAAATGCATTGCTAATATTAAGTTGAAAATGTTTATTTTGTTCAAAAAAAGTATGAAATTTACTTTTATGAAAATGCTTGTTTCTGTATATTGACCATTAAAAAAGTGAAACAAAATTACGTTACAAACAATTATAAACTACATTTTTTAAAATGTCTTTCAAAAAATGTAGTTTGTAAAGAAAAATAATCGTAATTTTTTTAATATAATGCATATTTTACAAACTTTTAAGTATGATTAAAATGATGTATTATGTAAAATTATGTATTTTTCATATTAAAAGTTTGTGAAATACATTGTCAATATTAAGTTAAAAACACTCTTATTTTGTTTGTAAAAATCATGGAAATACTTTTATATATTACCTTATAATTAATAAAAGTAAACTTGAAAAATAAAAATAAAAACTTAAACGCAAGTAACAATTCACTGCTAAAACTAAACTGAACGAGTGGAAATATCTTAATAAAATAAAATAACATCTTAAAAGGACATATTATTGTAAGTATAAAAAAATATAAAAAAAAAAAATGATAAAAAACATAAATATACATAAAAAATAAAATTGATATTTTTTCTTAAATTGATATTTTTTCTCCCCTCGCAGAAGGGAACAGCACTAGTGTATCGGTCAGTCTGCGTTTGCCAAAAGCATTGGTTTCAATGGGTCTATGATGTAGTTCACAGTCTTACTGTTTATAGGCCGGGGCGACCCAGTACGGGTTCTCAGCGGCTTCTTTGGCGTGACGCAGGATGGCCTCTCGCGGGTTGCTGTCGTCGGTTTTGTCCAGGGCGATGTTTTTGACGATGAAGGAGGACAGTGTCCCGCCGTGGGCCGCCACACGACCGCCTCGACCTGCAGATCAGAGCAGAATCACACACAAATCACCTCCAGCATTCAGAGGCAGTGTTGGGGAAAGTTACTTTTAAAAGTAATGCGTTACAATATTGCGTTACTCCCTAAAAAAGTAACTAATTAAGTTACTTAGTTACTTTTTATGGAAGGTAATGTGTTACTTTACATTTGAGTTACTTTTTAAATCTGGGCAGGGCTTACTTGCTTGTTTTTAATATGTGACCCTGCAGCACAAAAGCAGTCTTAAGTCGCTGGGGTATATTTGTAGCAATAGCCAACAATACATTGTATGGGTCAAAATTATCAATTTTTCTTTTATGCCAAAAATCATTAGGATATTAAGTAAAGATCATGTTCCATGAAAATATTTTGTACATTTCCTACCGTAAATATATCAAAACTTAATGTTTGATTAGTAATAAGCATTGCTAAGAACTTCATTTGGACAACTTTAAAGATGATTTTCTCAATATTTTGAGATATAGTCCTATCCTAACAAACCATACAGCAATGGAAAACTTATTTATTCAGCTTTCAGATGATGTATAATTTCAGAAAATTGACCCTTATGACTGGTTTTGTGGTCCAAGGTCACATAATAAAATTCAGAGGCAGCGCTGTGGAAAGTTACTTTTAAAAGTAATGCGTTACAATATTGCGTTACTCCCTAAAAAAGTAACTAATTAAGTTACTTAGTTACTTTTTATGGAAAGTAATGCGTTACGTTACTTTTTAGTTACTTTTTAAATCTGGGCAGGGCTTGCTTGCTTGTTTTTAATATAATAAAATTCTTCTTTTACGAATGTAAAAGCCCTTTCACACCAAAAGTGAAATGAATGTGCCTCAGGCTGTAGGAAATGTAAATTCACGTCTGTACAGTAGAGGGCGCCGCTCAAACTAATCACATGAAGAATATGACGCAGGAGAAGAAAGTTCAACACTATTCAGCAATAACACAAATAAAACACAAATGTGTAATTTTTGCTTAGTATGATTGTATTATTAAATGAGCCATTCCATTTCAGTTTATTTACTGTGAGGTTTGTGATTTTTGGTACTGAAACTTGGGATGTGTCAATACAATTTAAAAATTGATTTGTACTTTTCTATAAATAAACATGAATAATTTATGTATTAATTATTAATTTATTAGTTAATAATAATGTATTAATTTATTTATATAGTTGATACATTTTATATTCATAATTATAACATCATAAATTTATTATATTATAAATATACCCTCACCGGCCACTTTATTAGCTACACCTGTTCAATTGCTTGGTAACACAAATTGCTAATCAGCCAATCACATGGCAGCAACTCAATGCATTTAAGCATCTAGATGTGGTGAAGATGACTTGCTGAAGTTCAGACCGAGCATCAGAATGGGGAAGAAAGGAGATTTAAGTGACTTTGAACGTGGAATGGTTGTTGATGCCAGACGGGCTGGTCTGAGTATTTCAAAAACTGCTGATCTACTGGGATTTTCACGCACAACCATCTCTAGGGTTTACAGAGCATGGTCCGAAAAAGAGAAAATATCCAGTGAGCGGCAGTTGTGTGGACGAAAATGTCTTGTTGATGTCAGAGGTCAGAGGAGAATGGGCAGACTGGTTAGAGATGATAGAAAGGCAACAGTAACTCAAATAACCACTCGTTACAACCAAGGTATGCAGAATACCATCTCTGAACGCACAACACGTCGAACCCTGAAGCAGATGGGCTACAGCAGCAGAAGACCACACCGGGTGCCGCTCCTGTCAGCTAAGAACAGGAAACGGAGGCTACAATTCACACAGGCTCACCAAAATTGGACAATAGAAGATTGGAAAAACGTTGCCTGGTCTGATGAGTCTCGATTTCTGCTGCGACATTCAGATGGTAGGGTCAGAATTTGGCGTAAAGAACATGAAAGCATGGATCCATCCTGCCTTGTCTCAACAGTTCAGGCTGGTGGTGGTGGTGTAATGGTGTGGGGGATATTTTCTTGGCACACTTTGGGCCCCTTACTACCAATTGAGCATTGTTTAAACTCCATAGTCTACTTAAGTATTATTGCTGACCATGTCTATCGCTTTATGACCACAGTGTGCGATCTTGTGATGGCTACCTCCAGCAGAATAATGTGCCATGCCACAAAGCTCAAATCATCTCAAACTGGTTTTTTGATCATGTCAATGAGTCACCAGATCTCAATCCAATAGGGCATGTTTGGGATGTGGTAGAACGGGAGATTCTCATCATGGATCTGACAAATCTGCAGCAACTGTGTGATGCTATCATGTCAATATGGGTTAACCAGAGCTGTAATTGGATGTCTTAGTAACCAAACTGGTACAACACACACATACTGTACATAAATATGTATGTATGTATATATATATATTTTTTTTTTTATGTATATACAGTATATATATATATATATA
>NW_015542364.1:701798-703474 GCF_001515605.1 Sinocyclocheilus anshuiensis | reverse complement strand
GGCTGAAGGAAATGTAAATTCACGTCTGTACAGTAGAGGGCGCCGCTCAAACTAATCACATGAAGAATATGACGCAGGAGAAGAAAGTTCAACACTATTCAGCAATAACACAAATAAAACACAAATGTGTAATTTTTGCTTAGTATGATTGTATTATTAAATGAGCCATTCCATTTCAGTTTATTTACTGTGAGGTTTGTGATTTTTGGTACTGAAACTTGGGATGTGTCAATACAATTTAAAAATTGATTTGTACTTTTCTATAAATAAACATGAATAATTTATGTATTAATTATTAATTTATTAGTTAATAATAATGTATTAATTTATTTATATAGTTGATACATTTTATATTCATAATTATAACATCATAAATTTATTATATTATAAATATACCCTCACCGGCCACTTTATTAGCTACACCTGTTCAATTGCTTGGTAACACAAATTGCTAATCAGCCAATCACATGGCAGCAACTCAATGCATTTAAGCATCTAGATGTGGTGAAGATGACTTGCTGAAGTTCAGACCGAGCATCAGAATGGGGAAGAAAGGAGATTTAAGTGACTTTGAACGTGGAATGGTTGTTGATGCCAGACGGGCTGGTCTGAGTATTTCAAAAACTGCTGATCTACTGGGATTTTCACGCACAACCATCTCTAGGGTTTACAGAGCATGGTCCGAAAAAGAGAAAATATCCAGTGAGCGGCAGTTGTGTGGACGAAAATGTCTTGTTGATGTCAGAGGTCAGAGGAGAATGGGCAGACTGGTTTTATATATTAATCTATAAATGTATAAATACATATATATATATATATATATATATATATAAATGATAATATATATTTAAATATTATAAATGTATATTAATATTTATTATTTATAAAAATAAATAAACATTTATATGAATAGATAGACAGACAGACAGATATATAGATAGACAGATAGATAGATTGATATTTATTTTATTATCCCAGAATTCACCAAACTAACTGGACTAATGTTGGTTTGTAGTTACTGATAAACATATATTAAAGAAAAATATAACAAATAAGGATTTTTTTTATCATTTTTGAACTTTATTTCTGCAGGATTCAATGTCACTTCCTAGATATGTCAAATTTAAGGGATGCAGCATTTTTTAAACAGTGGACACATTGTGCAGGACAAAACTGCACGCAAAAATATGGGCCCAAATTATGAAAAAAAAATGTTGCTTGTCAACACGTGAATATGTAACAAATAGAATGAGGGATTTGTGTCTGTGATGCTTTAGAAACGTCACCTGGTCCGGACACGGGCGGCTCGGGTTTGTGGGATCTGACCGGATCCAGTCGGTCCTTCTCCAGCTGCTTCCTGGTGCTGCGCTGCCGGGCCTCACGAAACATGGGCAGAGCGTGAGCTGCCAGAAACACAACAATCACATGAAGCGCACTAACACAGAGAACTACGCTCCTCACAGCAACCTGTTGAATAAAGTGCCCACATTTCACAGTCGCCACACACAACCCAAATAAAGTGTGTCTGTGGTGCTTGGGTGTATATGTGTGTATGTGTGTGTGTGTTTGACATGAGGCCACGCCCACAGATGGATGACCCCAGTGCTGTAAACAATCCGTGTGCCCCGTCACACACACACTGAGGTCATCCAGTAACAGCGACTCTAACGAATAAA
>NW_015542364.1:689301-701626 GCF_001515605.1 Sinocyclocheilus anshuiensis | reverse complement strand
GAGTTGTGCTGATTCCTCTCACGCTACATTAAGCAAAAAGGTTAGCGGTGACACATGGACCTCAGTGGTCCATCATCCGGATTCACGTCACCTCAATTTTCCATCGCTATTTCCTGGGGTTCGGCGGGACTGACGCTCTCGTGGCAGACGCGTGGCTGCTGAGTGTGTCGCGCGCTAATGGCATCGTGGCCCTCGGGTGAGACACAATCCGATGGAAAGCACCAGAGAAGAGAGAACAGAGGAGGTGTCGCTTTGTCTAATTTAATACTAAATCTGTCTTTAGTAATTATATCAGCTGAATGACTTTTGCTTTACTAATAGCAGTGCAATAATAAAAAAATAATAATATAAAATAAAATATTACATTATAAAATTATATTCATACATAACTATATACAAACTTATATATTAATGTAATATTAATATATTATAATATTATTATTATATTTGCTATAATTAAATAATAATAATAATATTATTACAACAAAAAAAGTAGTATCTTCTGCTCACCAACACTGCATTTGTTTGATCAAAAATATAGTAAAAATTGTGAAATATTATTAAAAATAAAAACAGCTGTTTTCTATGTGAATATCTGTTAAACTGTAATTTATTTCTGTGATCAAATCTAAAAAATTTTAGCATCATTACTCCAGTCTTCAGTGTCACATGATCTTCAGAAATCATAATAACATACTGATTTGCTGCTCAAGAAACATTTCTGATTATTATCAATGTTGAGAACAATTGTGCTGCCCAATATTTTTGTGGAAACAGTGATACATTTTATTTTTCAGGATTCACAGATGAACAGAAAGTTCAAAAGAACAGCATTTATTTGAAATAGAAACATTATATATGTCTTTACTGTCTCTTTTGTGAGTGTTGGCGTATATGACGGTATATATGCAAATATATTGATCAGGTCACACTCACGGGTGATGATGTAATCTTGTGTCAGCGTCTCGGCGTGTTTCTCCTTCCTCTTGCTCTTGACCACACACAACATCGCACCTCTGAAGGACAAAACACAGAAAATAGGATATTAGCTTCTAAAATAAGAGAAAGCATGCTTTAAAATAAGCTAAACAACTAAAGACCAAGACATCAGCTTCCACAATGTTTCTTATTTTAATTAATTCCCTAAACAACTGTTTTTGTTTTTTTAAAAGAAAACCTGAATTCTCACAGTCTTGGAAAACCTGAATATATTTTATATATATATTTTAATAAATTAATTAATAAAATAATTTATAAAAATTTTTTAGACCTGGAAAATTCATGGAAATTTAGAAACGTCCTAAAACATCCTGACAATCTTAAAAAATGAACTGGAAATCTGAATTGTAGAATTATTATTATTATTATTATTATATCAATTAATTATATTAGCACTCCTAGTTTTAGTTAAAAACATAAAAACATTTGCATGATCACTATCGTGCAAACATGCTGTATTGAAAAGAAATGCATGAAAATTTATGGAAAAAAAAAATTATTATATTTACATGTGTGATTTTCAGATAATGGAAATGAATAAACTTCTTAACATGTCATGGTGATTTCTATAAATATAAATATTCTAGTCATGACAAGTTCTAAAATATTTTTTCGGGTATAAATTGCTATTTGAGTAAATAATAATAATAATAAACATGAACTAAAGGAAAGCTGAATTAAGTAATTTAATTATTATTATATGTATTATTTTAATATGTTATCACCCCTAGTTTAAGAAACAATAATAATAATGTTATTATAATTATATATATTTCACAGAATTCTCTGGATCTTGGAAAACCTGGATAAATGAAGGAAGTTTAAAGGTGATTTCTAAACCTGGAAAAGTCATGGAAATTAATAAACATCTTTAAAAGTTATGGAAATTTCTATTATAAACATATTTAAACTGAGCTCTGTTCTTCAGAAAGATCCTCCAGCTCCTGCAGATTCTTCAGTTTTCCAGCATCTTCTGCAGATTTCAACCCTTTCCAGCAGTGACTGTATGATTTTGAGATCCATCTTTTCACTCTGAGGACAACTGAGGGACTCAAACACAACTATTAAAAAAGGTTCAAACATTCACTGATGCTCCAGAAGGAACCACGACGCATTAAGAGCCGGGGGTGAAAACTTTTGAATTTGAAGATCAAGGTAAATCGTACTTAATTTGTCTTCCAGGAAACATGCAAGTATCTTCTGTTGCTTCCGATGGGCAAAACTAAATGGAAAAAAAAATGATATTTCAACAAAATAAGAAAAATTTGGACATCATCCTGTTCAAAAGGCTCTTAATGCGTCGTGTTTCCTTCTGGAGCATCAGTGAATGTTTGAATCTTTTTTAATAGTTGTGTTTGAGTCCCTCAGTTGTCCTCAGAGTGAAAAGATGGATCTCAAAATCATACAGTCACTGCTGGAAAGGGTTGAAATCTGCAGAAGATGCTGGAAAACTGAAGAATCTGCAGGAGCTGGAGGATCTTTCTGAAGAACAGTGCTCAGTTTAACTGTTCAGAACAAACAAGGGACTCATGAACAAGCATCACAAAACACACAAACAGTCGTGGATCATCCAGGTGACACACACAGTATGAAGAACTTTTGAAGAGGGTTATTTTAATAATTTCAGCTATTTTTTTGTCTATAAGTAAACATCTTTTATGTAAAATATCTTACTCAGGACAGTACTACATAAAAAATAACATGCATTTTGTATGATCTCTCTTATTTTGTTAAAATTATTCACATTTTCACAGATTCTGCAAGGGGTTCCCAAACTTTCCCATGCCACTGTATATATAGCGTGAAAGCCTTTCTTGTGCTTGTCAACAGGACGTGACTTTGATGTAAACGTGCAGACAGTTGATTCTGCTCTCAGTCGACACTAATGCAGTCGTTTTGTTGAGTTTCCTCGCTTCAGTCGGTCAGTTCAATCAGTTCAAACCCGGCTGAAATCGTTACTGAACAAACACAGACGGAAAAACAGGGAAGAGTGTGAAGCGGGACTGAGACGGACAGCAAAGCAACTGCACCTCTGACTCTTGACCGGGTCGTAGTAGACCTTCGCCTGGCCGTTCCCCGTCCCGACCATGATCTGATTCAGCTTGGGATGCCAAAGACAGCGGACGACGCTCTGAAACAACAGCAGATGAGAACTCATTATTTGAGCAGGAAGTCAGCATAAAGCAATGGCAGAGGAAAAGACTGCGTCTAATATCTCTCTCCGTCCGGCTCATCTCCAGTTGACTATATTTGGATCTGGATCTCAAAGACTCGCTGTGACGAATGGGCCGCTGCCAGGGCCGTGTGTGAGGATTTGTGTGTGTGTGTGTGTGTGTGAGACGGAGGAACAGACTCCTGAATAACTGCAATCACATGCATGCAGCGCACGTCTATATGATGACGGTTTATAGTGAGCACGTCCAGAAAGGACAAAAGAGCACCATTAAAGTCAGAAAAACACCAAAAAGGCCCGTTACATTCTTACAAGCTTGTGACTGGTGAAAGTCCAACCCAACAAGCAAATAAATACAGCAGATTAATATAATATCATTTAAAACAGTAGTAGTAGTAGCAGTGGTAGTAATAGTAATAATTATTATTATATACTTTTTATTATTATTATTATTGTTGTATATTTACCATAATGACATATTATCATTATTATTCAAAAGTTCTATGTAAGATATAATCTAAAAATATAATAAATATAAAAAATAAAATCAATAAGTAGAATAAAAGTGATAATATATTTGTTTGCAATTATGAAACATTAATTAAACATAATATTTATCATAATAACAATTATTTAATAATTTATACAAAAAATAAAATAAATGAAAGTTTGGATCAAATGAGGGTAAGTGAATAATGAAGCTGTAAAGGAAAAGACATGATCACTGTTATGCAAACATGCTGTAATGAAATGTAAGAAAATACCACAAAATAAAATAAATATAAATAAATGAAATAAAAAAATAAAATAAATATAGGTTTGGATCAAAACGAGGAGAAAATATGTCACCACTGTCATGCAAACATGCTGCACTGAAATGAATGAAAATACCACAAAAATAAGTAAAATAAAATAATAAAATAAACATCACTGTCATACAAACATGCTGCATTAAAATTTATGAAAATGCCACAAAAATAAATAAAATAAATATTGTCATGCAAACATGCTGCACTGAAATGCATGGAAATACCACAAAAATAAATAAAATAAAATAAAATAAAAATAAATTAATAAAAAATAAAATAAACATCATTGTCATGCAAACATGCTGCATTGAAATGCATGAAAATACTACAAAAATTAAATAAAATAATCAAATAAAATAAACATCATTGTCATGCAAACATGCTGCATAAATAAAATAAAATAAAATAAAATAAAATAAAATAAAAATAAAATAAAACAATTAGGTCAGGATGAAAATGAGCGCAAGTAAATAATGAAGCTGTACAGGAAAACCAAAAGAATAAGCAGCAGGTATTGGGAGTCCAAATGCACTTTAAGAATGATCTCTTGAGATGAGATAACAGCACAAGAGGAGCATAATAAATCATGCTATGTCCAAGAAACTCTTTCCAAACAGATCTTGCGGTGTATGCAGTGTTGAGATCAGGAAAAACCAGCGGAGGCATGGGGGTGAAATCTGCTTAGCCTCCAGCTGTTCAGCGCCGGGCTCGTTTCTGCCTGAATCCTCCAGCCGGACTGCGTTAAGCCTGCCTGACCTAGAATCCGGCTTTAGACCCTCTCCCTCCCCCAGGACCGTAGCAGGGGTTTCTCTGGCCCTTATTGACTTAACGGGATGTATGGGGTTAATCCGTCTCTATGGGCATGTGACCGAGTAATTGATTATTTAGAGAAGATCTGGAAGATTTGGCTGCGGATCTGAAATGCGCTTCCAGCTGAGCCTTTTTTGGCCGAATACAAACGTAATCTCCTTTAGTCGCTCCATTACCTTGCAGATACTGTATCATGGGGTTTAGATCATGCACATCTGTATATCTGACCTCTCCATTACTCTTAATCGTGCAACACAGAGACCCTGGGTAAGGAAAGCAAACATCAGGACAAGCAACACATGGGAACTGTCGAAAATAGCGATATATGCATGCATCTACGGCTGTTCATCATGTGCCAGAGAAACAAACACTCACAATGCACAGTATTTATGTGCAGCTCAAATGTTTCTACAAGCACTAGGAGGAATGATAATAATGGCGATTTGAGTGAATCAGATCTTTCTTGAGCACATTTACTGCGGTTTTGGCAAAGACTGAAGTGACATTTCAGCATCATATTCAATCTTCCATCTTTTCTAAACAAAATAAGCTGTTTACTGACTGGATGAGTGTGTGCCAAACTCGACCCAACATGGCGCCCATTCACCCAGGAGACACAAGGATGCTTTCACGTCACACAATAAAAAATAAATAAATATAAACAAACAAATAAATAAAAAAGTAGCAATAATAATAATAATGTGAAAGACTATTTTTACTTAATAATGGAATTATATTTACATACATAGATATGTATACAGTATACGCACATATAAAATATACATAAAATTATATGATATATAATTATATACTATATCTATAAAATAATTCACTTTTAATTTAAATGTAATATATAAACAATGTATATACCATGCAAGATACATAAAATAATTCAAGAATGACTATATATTAATTTGCAATAAATAATAATAATAACAACAAATCAATATTAATTTAAATGAAGAAAAATTAAATAGATATAATAATAATAACAGTAATAACAATAATAATAATTTAACTACATTGCAACCAGACACAAGGTCACTTTCAAGTCACAGTTTGATTTGTTTTGTTGATGTAAAAGGGTTTTCCAACTCCGATTCAAACCAGTGAAAAGATATGCAATGAAATAAGGTTTAGACTAAAAAATACACTTGCGGACGCAGGAGAAGAGGGGTGAAAACAGACTAAGACATGAAGGTCACCTGGAGTCTGTCTTAACACTAACAAGCTTTTAGCATAAAGTTTAGATTTTAGTTCTAGGTTTAGTCTTTCTGTGCAAGTCCAGAGCACGACTTGCTTCGTAGCACCGCTCAAAGAAAACTTCAAAGACACTTAAATAAACACTATATTGCTTCAATCTGAGGAGCACTGGATCTGATTTAGTTTTCTGAAAATTGTCAGCGTAACAGTGGTAAGAGATACTGTACTTCTTAAAGATGTAACTCGAAGAAAGCATATATAGGGAAAGCAACAGTGGTCCCAGAATAAACCCCTGGGGAACACCACATACTAAAGAGGCTGACATGGAGGAAAAATGTTCTATATTCACAGCAA
The DNA here is from genome assembly GCF_001515605.1 of Sinocyclocheilus anshuiensis. Classification (NCBI taxonomy): domain Eukaryota; kingdom Metazoa; phylum Chordata; class Actinopteri; order Cypriniformes; family Cyprinidae; genus Sinocyclocheilus; species Sinocyclocheilus anshuiensis. The sequence goes on along the minus strand of NW_015542364.1, from coordinate 695,278 downwards.
ATGTCCTATCCTTTTGATAGGAGGCAAACCACTCTGAGAAACCTACAAAGACACTTAAAATAAACACTATATCACTTCAATCCCAGCAGCACTGGATCTGTTTTAGTTTTCGGACATCAAGGCACATTCCAAATGTCACTGGAAAATAAAATTGAAAATGGTCAGTGTAACAGTAGTAAGAGATATTGTACTTCTGAAAGATATAATTTAAAGGAAGTATATAAAAGGAAAACAACAGTGGTCCCAGAATCGAACCATGGGGAACACCACATACTAAAGGGGCCAGCTTGGAGGAAAATTTGCTTTATTTACAGCAAATGTCATGTCCTTTAGACAGGAGGCAAACCACCCTGAGATACCTACAAAAAACACTTAAATAAACATTATAACACTTCAGTCTGAGCATTCCCGGATCGGTTTTAGTTTTCGGACATACAGCCGCATTCCAAATGTCACTGGAAAATAAAACTAAAAATCGTCAGCGCAACAGCGGTAAAAGATACTGTACCTCCGAAAGATGAACCTCAAAGGAAGCATATATAGGGAAAACAACAGTGGTCCCAGAATCGAACCCTGGGGAACACCACATACGACAGGGGCCGAAAAACTTCCTATATTCACAACAAATGTCCTATCCTTTAGAGAGGAGGCAAACCACTCTGAGATACCCACAAAGACAGTTAAATAAACACTATATCACTTCAATTCAAGCAGCACTGGATCGGTTTTAGTTTTCGGACATCAAGCCACATTCCAAATGTCCAATGCAGAGGGAGCAGCAGGCGTCCTGGAGGACGCACATGTCTCACCTGGTTTTTGCACCTTGTGAAAAAGTCAGCAAAGCTGAGAACCACCCCTGGAGTATTTACTCTTTCCAGCCTGGAGATGTGTCTACGTCCCGGCACAGAGCGCGACCCCGCTGCGGGGTTACGGCCTGTGTTTACACTTGAATGATTGGTAGCTCTTCCTGTCACAGGACGGCCTGGTGCTGCACTTCATAAAGACAGCACTTAAATTCTTCAGCCGTCTTGCGCTGGATAAACACTGTAAATAGCTCCTCGTCAGGTCAGCTATAAATCACTTTAGTCTTCTGGACGGGCCAAAAGTTTTTTCAGCGAACAAGAGCCATCCACCACTGCTAATGTGATTCTACCGATGCCGGACATAAATTATGGGGGTATTTTGCAGTTTGGCAGAATAAATCAGTATTTATCGTCATTGTATGGAAAAGAGAAGCTCGCACATATTGTCTAATGTCTTAGTTAATGCTTCATAATATTAAAGAAAAATAATATTATTATTTAGATGAAAATTATTAAAAATATGACAAAAAGGTGATGTGACATGCTTTTCATTTTAGGATAAAATATTACAGTTGTACCGACAATCTTGTGAAAACACAACACAATCAAATAATTATTGCAGATTTCTGTATAAATAAATAAATAATTAAATTAATTCAATTCTATAATTTTTTAACTGGTAAACAATCAATAAAACAATTAATTAGTGCAGATTAATAATAATAATAATTATGTGTGTGTGTGTATATATATACAGTACATGTATATATATAATCGAACCCTGGGGAACACCACATACGACAGGGGCCGAAAAACTTCCTATATTCACAACAAATGTCCTATCCTTTAGAGAGGAGGCAAACCACTCTGAGATACCCACAAAGACAGTTAAATAAACACTATATCACTTCAATTCAAGCAGCACTGGATCGGTTTTAGTTTTCGGACATCAAGCCACATTCCAAATGTCCAGTGCAGAGGGAGCAGCAGGCGTCCTGGAGGACGCACATGTCTCACCTGGTTTTTGCACCTTGTGAAAAAGTCAGCAAAGCTGAGAACCACCCCTGGAGTATTTACTCTTTCCAGCCTGGAGATGTGTCTACGTCCCGGCACAGAGCGCGACCCCGCTGCGGGGTTACGGCCTGTGTTTACACTTGAATGATTGGTAGCTCTTCCTGTCACAGGACGGCCTGGTGCTGCACTTCATAAAGACAGCACTTAAATTCTTCAGCCGTCTTGCGCTGGATAAACACTGTAAATAGCTCCTCGTCAGGTCAGCTATAAATCACTTTAGTCTTCTGGACGGGCCAAAAGTTTTTTCAGCGAACAAGAGCCATCCACCACTGCTAATGTGATTCTACCGATGCCGGACATAAATTATGGGGGTATTTTGCAGTTTGGCAGAATAAATCAGTATTTATCGTCATTGTATGGAAAAGAGAAGCTCGCACATATTGTCTAATGTCTTAGTTAATGCTTCATAATATTAAAGAAAAATAATATTATTATTTAGATGAAAATTATTAAAAATATGACAAAAAGGTGATGTGACATGCTTTTCATTTTAGGATAAAATATTACAGTTGTACCGACAATCTTGTGAAAACACAACACAATCAAATAATTATTGCAGATTTCTGTATAAATAAATAAATAATTAAATTAATTCAATTCTATAATTTTTTAACTGGTAAACAATCAATAAAACAATTAATTAGTGCAGATTAATAATAATAATAATTATGTGTGTGTGTGTATATATATACAGTACATGTATATATATATATATATATATATGTGTGTGTGTGTGTGTGTGTGTGTGCATGTGTGTATATATATATATATATATATATATATATACATACACACACACACACACCAATAATGAAATATCAGATTAATTTATATATAAAATATTATGAAATAAATGTACAAAATTAATATTTAAAATGTTGTTAATTTGCAATAATGATAACAAACAAATGAATGAAAATATAATGAAAAATAATTTGCAATTATACCAGATGTAATTCTTCAGTGAAGCTCTAAATGAGAAATTTTTGAATATGTGTGAGCTTCTTTTTTCAAGAGTAATGGATGCTGATCCATTCTGCCAAACTCCAAGACAACTGGAAGAAGGATGATATACTACTACTACCACTAATAGCAAAATGCACCAATCCAAAACATTATTTTCTTTAACAGTAACAAAAAAAAAATGTTTAGTTTTTTTTTTTTGGACAATGTCTGTGATTCATCACACAAATAATATTATGTACTTCTGATTAATGCTACTGCTGCTGCTCCATGGTTTCTGTGCTGCATGTATTCAGTGTGCTGGACGTCAACATCTGCATTATGCCATACTGTCAGCTTCAAGACAAGAAGCAACCTGGGATGGAGAGAATTAGCTTTTACGCTGTTCTGACTAGAGCCGGAGCGCTGGGACTGAGAGAAACCCACTCAACAGCACATTTGATCACAGATGGCCACGGGAGCTTTGAGCCGTCACTCAGATGTGCCTCTGAAAGAGCTCCCAGAGACACTTCACTCGCTTCAGACGAATCCAGCTCTCAGGAGCGCTGGGATGCTTGTCGAGGTCACGCTTGTGTCATTCCAGCAAATGGATGGAGAAAGACAACGTTCCCTTCACTTCCATAGGGACGAATGAACAGGCGGAAAGTTTCACTTCCTGTCTGCAGTTGCACAAGTAATCTAACAGTACAGCATTTACCAAGTAATGTAAGACCGCAGTCTTCCTGGACAGAGTTTCCATTACTAGAGAAAATCATATTATTTGGACGCCTCGGTTCTCTCAGTTCTAGATACTGTAACAATGTACATAACCGGAGCTGCCAGTACATGCACATCTGACAATCAAATAAACAAAGAAATATAGCAGATTAATTATACTATATTCATTCGAAATGATATAATAATAATACTACGATTAAAACAAAGCATAATATATTCAGATTAATGTAACAGTAATAATAAATTACACACACTCACACACATATACAGTATATATATATATATATATATATATACACACATACACACAGTATATATTAGTATTTTAATATGCATATATATATATATATATATATATATATGCATATTAAAATACTAATATATACTGTGTGTATGTGTGTATATATAAAATATTTATGAAATAAACGTAGCCAATCATATGACTGAAAACACTGAAAATCCTTAATTTGCTGGTGAGTGAATCTGTCCCATACTGCATTGCACTTCGTCAAATCATGTTTTGTGATCTGGAAACATTATTAGTATCGACACAGCGCTGCATAATGTATAATTTTCACCATGAGAGCAACACAGAAGTGCGTCAAACCTACCGCATCAGCCACTTCAATCTCATAGACCTTCTGCAGAGATTCCCGCTCAAAGAACAGCAGCTTCCCGTTGCCTTCGTCCTTCTTCACCGAGGTTCCCGTCAGCAGCAGTTTATCATCCGGACTGAAGCAGCAGTCTGTCCTGTTCAGAAAACATCCATCAGCACAGTTACAGGAGAGAAACCCTTCACATTCATAAAGACTTGCACTACACTTCACAATCTGCTGTGCTTTCACGCATAATGCTAAGCAAACAGTATTAACATAATGCTCACAGGTTCCCAGCAGTGTTGTTATAGTTAACTAAAACCAGTAAAAAATATCAGATGAAAAACAAACAAAAATAAATGAAACAAAAATGAGAAATGTTGCCAAAATAAAAAAATGGATAAGTTGAAGTACTAAAATCACTAAAAGATAAAAAAAAATGTTGAGTTGAAAAAGTAACCGCCACCCCCCCCAAAAAATAAAATAAAAATAACAAAAGCACATCACAAAATTCTTAAAATTTAAACTAAATGATAACTGAAATATAAAAATAAAATTTTATTCAAAATATAAATTACTATTATTATAGTATATACTGTACTATAACAATAGCAAAATAATATCTGGCTAATGATTTTCGTTAATTAGTCCATTATAATGCATCATATGTGTGTGTGTGTGTACATATATAATAATAATAATAATAATAACAACTATTATTATTATATATATATTTGTTTTAAAAAAACATAAATATTTGAAAATTATTATTATTATCATATATTATTATTATCATCATCATTACATAATTTGTATTTGCTATTAATTATTCTGAATAAATTATTTAATATGCAGAATATATATTAATTATTAAATAAAAGTGCAGATTTAGCAAATTTCGCATGTCAATGCAGGACCTGCTTCCCAAAAGTACTCAATTCCCATAATAAGGCTAATAATTAGCAAAACATCTAGAGACTGGTCAGACTGATCAAGACGCACAATCTGTAAACAGCTCATAATGAATTTTCTTCACATTATTTGCAGGAGAAGTGTTAAGAGTGCAAAAGTTTCCCTTTACATGGGGAAGAAGGAGCTCAGGCCAGTAACAGCGGCGAGAGGTTTCCTGAAGTTGCGTATGTCCCACGTCTTCAGCGTGTCGTCTCCTGAAAACACACACAGAACAGAATCAGAGCTGAATCAGCGTCGTTGTGCATCTGCGTGAGTCAGAGTCTGATTCCTTACACACTTCCACACCAAACACAAGACACATTATTATCTGCACACAAGTCCGCTTTGTGCTCGCATCGAGCATATTCCAACGGATTCAATATATTTTAGCATTTAAACCCCACAAATTCAGCTGTCAAGGTCAATGCAGAATAGCGGTGGGTGGAATGAATAAAATCATATGAATAATTTTATATCAAATTAAAGGAACACTCCACTATTTTTGAAAATAGGCTCATTTTCCGACTCCCCTAGAGTTACACAGTTGAGTTTTGCCGTTTTCGAATCCATTCAGACGATCTCCGGGTCTGGCGGAAGCACTTTTAGCTTAGCTTAGCATAGATCATTGAATCTGATTAGACCGTTAGCATCTCGCTCAAAAATGACCAAAGAGTTTCGATATTTTTCCTATTTAAAACTTGACTCTTCTGTAGTTACATCATGTACTAAGACCGACGGAAAATGAAAAGTTGTGATTTTCTAGGCCGATATGGCTAGGAACTATACTCTCATTCCGGCGTAATAATCAAGGAACTTTGCTGCCGTACCATGTGTGCAGCAGGCGCAATGATATTACGCAGCGCCTGAAAATAG
>NW_015542364.1:683999-687781 GCF_001515605.1 Sinocyclocheilus anshuiensis | reverse complement strand
ACTCACACACACACGCGCACACACTCACTCACTCACTCACTCACTCACTCACTCACTCACTCACACACAGATACACACTCACTCACACACAGATACACACTCACACACACACAGATACACACACACACTCACACATGCATGCATGCGCGTCTGCTGCTGAGAGATGAGCATTCATTCAAAGTGCACTGGAAAATCAAACAAAAAGACAAAGATACAAGACTGTGAAGTTTAATAAGCAGCTTTAATTTTTTTCAATCCCATGAAGCATTGCAAATGCTTTTTTCTTTTGCAATATAGAAATGGCATTTATCACAATATATAAAAATATACACTGCCGTTCAAAAGTTTGGGATCAGTAAGATTTTTTATGTTTTTTAAAGAAGTTTCTTGTGCTCATCAAGTCTGCATTTATTTGATAAAAATTTAATTTTGTGAAATATTATTGCAATTTAAAATAAGTTTTCTGTTTTAATATACTTTAAAATATAATTTATTCATGTGAAGCAAAGCTGTATTTTCAGCATCATTACTCCAGTCTTCAGTGTCACATGATCTTCAGAAATCATTCTAATATGCTGATTTGCTGCTCGAGAAACATTTCTGATTATTATCAATGTTGAAAACAGTTGTGCTGCTGAATATTTTTTGGGACATGTGATACATTTTTTATTACAAACCGTTCTTATACTTCTGGAAACACGTCATTTGAGCAGTTTGCTCTGTTGTTGTGTTGTTACTCGTGTCTTCACCATGGTAAATCACTGTCTGACTGCTTGTAACGTATGAAGGGACGAGTGGATGCGTGCGATCCAGGCCGTGGCCAATGGGCTGCAGGCGCGGGAAGCGGACGAACCGATGGAGATCAAGTACAGCTCTCCCGGTGACGTCTGCGGTCTGGAGGACATGGAGGTGTCTCTGTCCAAATCCAGCTCCAGAGTGGTGCGTCTCTCTGCAGATTACGGTTACGAGCGTAGAAATCAGTCATTGGTTTGCACTAATGATGATGATGATGATGATGGTTTGTGCTCTCAGACGATGAATGACTTCGATTACCTGAAGCTGCTGGGTAAAGGCACGTTTGGGAAGGTGATTCTGGTGCGAGAGAAAGCCTCGGGGGTGTACTACGCCATGAAGATCCTGCGGAAGGAAGTCATCATCGCTAAGGTGACAGACTCTTTACTAACCAACCCGTGACTAGGAGAAACACTGTTAGAGTCAGAGACGGAATATACACCCAGACAATTACTGAAATGAGATGGTTTTGAGATTTCAGGATTCCAGTGATTTATATTCACTCATTTATTAAATCAGAGACGATACACATTAACAGTACACAAAATCAGTGTAAGATGTGCCAGATTTAGCCAGGGTGGTGTATTTTCATCTGTAGTCACAGGTTAATGTAAGAAAAAAAACCATAAATAGAATATTTTTAACTCTAAAAATCCCAATAAATGTTCACAGTATATAGAATTATAGATTTTGTTAATGGTTTGAATTAGGTTTTAGTTTTATATTTTCAGTTTTCATGTTAATTTAAGTTTAATTTTTATTCATTTTGTTGTGCTTTTTAAAATTTTTTTAATTTCCTTTTAATATTACTATTGTATTTTTAGTTCAGTTTTATTTTAAGTTCATTTTTAGAATATGTTCCCCGTTAGTAATTTTATTGTTCCCAACCAAATTTTAGTGCATTTCGGGTAGTTAAGGAAACAAGTTTTTCATCTAATATTTAATTTTTTTAGTATAGTTTTAAATTATAATGATAATCATCCTGGGACCTAGTGAACTTTGTTTGAAAGCAACTTAAGTTACTTTTACTTAACGGAACACTCCACTATTTTTGAAAATAGGCTACTCCCCTAGATCCCCTAGAGTTACACAGTTGAGTTTTGCCGTTTTCGAATCCATTCAGACGATCTCCGGGAGCACTTTTAGCACTTTTAGCTTAGCTTAGCATAGATCATTGAATCTGATTAGACCGTAAAAATGACCAAAGAGTTTCTATATTTTTCCTATTTAATACTTGACTCTTCTGTAGTTACATCGTGTACTAAGACCGACGGGTTACATCATGTACTAAGACCGACGGAAAATGAAAAGTTGTGATTTTCTAGGCCGTAGGAACTATGAACTATACTCTCATTCCGGCGTAATAATCAAGGAACTTTGCTGCCGTACCATGTGTGCACAATGATATTAGTTGACGGAAGTTAGCCTATTTTCAGGCGCTGCTTGTGGTTCCATCAAACCCATCGTTTCATCACAATTTCACCATCCAGTTACTTATATATCAATGCTCTTTTGTTAGTTTTGATTGCTTCTATTGTCCTCATTTGTAAGTCGCTTTGGATAAAAGCATCTGCTAAATGACTAAATGTAAATCTATCTTGTATGTGTGTGTGTGTGTATATATATATATATATATGAATTTTGTTCTAAAATGAGCATTTTTCTCAGGCTCCTATGTGTAGGTTCAAGTAATTTCACTTTAATAGCAAGTTCTTTTCATTGCCATTAAAGTGAAATAACTGAACATAAACAATAAAGCCTGAGAAAAATGCTCATTTTAGAAGAAAATTTCAAACGGCACTTAGAGGCTTTTGCATCTGAACTCTTCATATATATATTTATATATTAGTGCTGTAAAATGATTAATTGTGATTAATCGCATCCAAAATAAAAGTTTTTGTTTACATCATATATGTATGTGTACTGTGTATATTTATTATGTATATATAAATACACACACATGCATGTATATATTTAGAACACATTTTCTTATATTTTATATTAAATATAAATATATTTAATATATAAACATAACAAATTTGTCTTTAATGTATACATGCATGTGTTTGTACTTATGTATACATAATATACACATTATGTAAAAAAAACTTTTATTTTGAACGAGATGAATCGTTTGACAGCACTATATATATATATGTTTTTTTTTTCCTGTCTCATATAGCCAGTCCTAATACAGACAGAAAGCAGCGGCAGGTCTGACCTCCTCGTGATGCGAGAGTTACTCCGTCGTAAGAGAAAGTGAGGCAGGTCGTGTCGGATCCGGCGGCGTGAGCCTGGCGGCAGTGGAACTTCGTGTGAACCTGAAAAACACAACCAAAGCACACATAAGAGACGCAGGAGCAGCTTTCAACACGTCTGGATGAGCAGAGGCCAGACCTGCGCTCCATTAACACTCACACAGAGCTCTGCGGCCCAAACGCTTTCCATCTGCAAAACCACACTCCAGTCTGGGAAACATTCGCCATTCGTTTCTCACATTCAACACCAACACAAGGATTGAGGAGGAGTATATAAGCCAAAAACCCCTTTACAGCACTTCTTCTGAACAGAGACCCTCCTGTACCCTCCTGTCTGTTCAATTACTGGACCACCGAGTCTTCAGCCTCAACAGCTCGTTACATGAGAGAGTGACGAGATCTGAATGATTTCTCTGAGGATCTAATGCAGCTCAATGAAGAGCTCCAACACCAATATATATCGGACGCATTTGTTTGTGTGCGGTTTTGACACTTTTATTAGCAGAATAGTTGAAAGCTGAGAATAGAATAGAATAGAATAGAATAGAATAGAATAGAATAGAATAGAATAGAAAATTTAAATACAAATAAAATAAATGACAAAATGAAATGAAGTAATTTAAATAAATATGAAACAAAATCATAAATTAAAATAAAACAATAAAATAAAAAAAGATTAAATAAAATTTTAAATAAAAATATAAATTAATTAATTAATTCAAAATAAAATAA
>NW_015542364.1:675655-679851 GCF_001515605.1 Sinocyclocheilus anshuiensis | reverse complement strand
ATATTCTGTTACACCAAATACACAAAATAATGATCTTTAAAAAAGCATCATATGACCCCTTTAATGCTTTACCTCTAGTGTGGAGACCTCCAGCGGGCCGTTGTCCTGACTGACAGTCACAAACTCCACAGTGACGTGTTTCTTCTCTGTCCTGCGAGAAGATGCTGAACAGCGGGTGAAGAGCGGGAAAGCTCGGGCAATGGCACACGCTGATGCAAACACATCAGAGCGCTCACACACCATCTGAAAAACCAAACAAACCCACCATTTTAGCTAATGTCAAATTTGAAGAAATGTTTCAAGTTGAGCAGAATAGAATAAATAGAATAGAATAGAATAGAATAGAATAGAATAGAATAGAATAGAAAATTTAAATACAAATGACAAAATATGAAAATTCATTAAAAACAATATCACTTATTTCATTACTTCACATAATTTCATTACATTATTTCAAGAAAGCACAAACATGTTTAAAATATATTGAAATAAAAAATAAAATAAATGAAATGAAAAAAAAAACAATACATTAAATAAAATCATACATTAAAATAAATAAATAAAATGAAATAAACTGGAGTAAAAAATTTTTTTTGAATTAGCAGATGAAATAAAACCACAAATTAAAATAAAATAAATTAAATAGTTTGAAATAAAAATAAAATTAATTAAAATAAATAAAATGAAATAAAGTGTTGAAACAAAACTATAAATTAAAATAAATAAATAAATAAATAAAAATTAAATAAATGGGGGAAAAATGAGTTAAATAAACAGGTAAAATAAAATTATAAATGAAAATAAAAAATAATTCTGTAAAAACAAACGAACAAACAAACACAAACACACACACACACACACGTATGCTTTCAAAAAAAAAGGGGAAATTACAATGAGTTAAACATAATTGTGTTTAAGATTTTTATTTAAATATGATTTGGTGTATCAGTTTTACATCTATTTCATAATCCCTGTATGAGCTATAAGCAGCAGCTGTTGTACACTAGTGAGTGATATCTGGTCAGTGTCCATCAGTGTGTGTGTGTGTGTGTGTGTGTGTGGACACCAGTGAGAGGAAGAACTGTGTTCTTGGACTGTAGACTGGAAAACAGTGTTTCTTAAGGAAGGAGAGCACGTCTGAATCTGTGTCTGAACTCCATTAAAAGCCTGAGTGCCCTCAAAGTCACACAGCCTCAGCTCAACGCTACAGCAATAAAACACATGATGACCCAATATGATGACCATGATCAAAGTGTATGATTCATCTAATAATATTTCACAACTTCAGTCAAACCGTCTGGCTGAACAGATGAGGGAATCATGCAGAAACCGTCTGGTTCAGTGTTATTTTAGTATCACTGATACACTAAAAAAGTTTTTTGTTAATATTTTGAATTAGATTTTATTTTTATATTTGTGACCCTGGACCACAAAACCAGTCATAAGGTTTAATTTTTCGAAATTGAGATTTATACATCATCTGAATAAATAATCTTTCCAATATCTTTATATATATATATATATATATATATATATATATATATATATATATTTCTTTAGGTAAAGCTTTAGTAATTTTAATGTGTGCTTTTTTTGTCATTTTATTAGTTTTTGTTTTTAAATATCTTTTTAATATAGTGGAGAGCAGACCAAAAATAAAATAAATAGAAGGAAATATATTTAAAAAATATATATAATTATATTTTGAATATAGTTGAGAGCAGTTTGGAAAAAAAATTAAGCAAACTATAAAATAAAAAAAAACAATGTGTTTGACATCATGGTAAACAATGAACATACATCACTTGTAAACGCTTTTTCCTCGTCAGTAACAGTGGAAATGTTCAATAGGGTTTTTTTTTTCATAGCCAAAGCTTCACGGTTTGAGTCCTTACAGAAAGTGACTCGCAAAAACAAACTCACCATGAGTTTTCACTGGAGCCGTGACAACTAGCCCCGCTCAATGAAAACAAATGAAGAGTGATGGAAACCGAAGAACCGAAGAGAGGGAAAACACGAGCTGAGGACAGGAAGAAAGATCGACAGCGTAGAAGTGAGAGACGGAGGAGAAAACGAGGTCCAGAAATAGCTGATGGACAGAAGTCGTGGCACTGGAACGGCCAGATAACCACTGTCTGTCCCCGACACCAAACCAATTTACTGCTGCATAATTGGCGTCTTTATCAGAGTTTCTCCACCTGCTGGTGCGCCGCTCTGCTGATTAACACACGGCCAAATCAGCTTCATTAATTCACTCAAGTTCTTCCACTTCAAACGAAGGACGGACCGGCTGTCAAGCGTCTTTATGTTTCTCCACAACGCATGTTATTAACTATCTCTGCTCTTACAGTGTAAGATTCCTCAGTGGATGTTACTGTGAAGGAAATAGGATGTTTTCATCATAATAAAAAAAAAAAAAAAAAAAAAAAAAAAAAAAAAAAAAAAAAAAAAAAAAAAAAAAAAAAAAAAAAAAAAAAAAAAAAAAAAAAAAAAAAAAAAAAAAAAAAAAAAAAAAAAAAAAAAAAAAAAAAAAAAAAAAAAAAAAAAAAAAAAAAAAAAAAAAAAAAAAAAAAAAAAAAAAAAAAAAAAAAAAAAAAAAAAAAAAAAAAAAAAAAAAAAAAAAAAAAAAAAAAAAAAAAAAAAAAAAAAGGGAAATTTCATTTATTAAAAAATAAATTAAATTATGTATTAAATACATTTTTATGCATTAAAATAATCTAATTGAATTAAAATGCTAAAAAAGTAATACTTTTTTCCCCCCTCAACAACTTTTGGCTTTACTGAAAAACACATTGTTCTTGAAATTTCTGGAATAACCAAATTAACTGTGGTTGATTCATCTAATATATTTCTAAGTTTGCGTTAATAAAAGTATTTGAAAATAACTCTCATTTTGTGTTACTAAAATCTTTGAAAAATAACATCAAATTAAAAATGTAATTATAGTTTTTTAGGTATTAAAATAATCTAACCGAATTAAAATGCTAAAAAATTTAATGAAAAAAAATGTAAATGTAAATAAATAATTATAAATAAATAAAATATTTTTTTTATTTTTTCCCCCTAACAATTTGTTTTTACTGAAGGACACAGTTCTTGAAACTCCTGGAATCACAAAATTAATTGTATTTAATTAATTAATTAATTAATCTAATCTCTCAGTTTGTGTTAATAAAAGTCTTTGAAAACAAGCAGATTAATCAAATTAAATTATGATTCATGCATTAATATAATCAAACTGAAAATAACTCTCATTTTGTGTAACTAACATTTTTGAAAACAAACATCAAATTAAAAATTAAATTATAGTTTTTATTAAAATGCTAAAAAAAATTGAATGAAAAAATGTAAATAATAATAATAATAATAAAAAATAAATAAAAATTATAATATAATAATAATTATTATTTTTTTCCCCTAACAATTTGTTTTTACTGAAGGAGACACAGTTCTTGAAACTCCTGGAATCACAACATTAATTGTATTTAATTCATCGAATATGTCCCTCAGTTTGTGTTAATAAAAGTCTTTGAAAACAAACATCAAATTAAAGATTAAATTATATTTTTAGGTATTAAAATAATCTAACAATTAAAATGCTAAAAATTGTAATGAAAAAAATTAAAAATTAAATTAATTGTAGTTAATTAATCTAATATACTATCTCTCAGTTTGTTAATAAAAGTCTTTGAAAACAAGCAGATTAATCCAATTAAATTATGATTTATGCATTAATATAATCAAACTGAAAATAACTCTCATTTTGTCTTACTAAAATCTTTGAAAACAAGAAGTTTAATTAAATTAAACCCAATTATTATTTTTATGCTTTAAAATACTCTAACTAAATTAAAATGCTAAAATATGTAATGAACATTTTTATTAAATTATAAAAATATATATATTTCATATTTATTTAATTACATATTTATATCTATCAAGAATTGTTGGTTTTACTGAATAACAGCTTTTTAAGCTGGAATCACAAAATTAATTGTGGTTGATTGTAGGGATACACCGAATGTTCGGCAACCGAAATTATTCGGCTGAAAATAGCAAAAAAAGCTCTTTCGGTGTTCGGCCGAATAAGCGAAAAGACCGAATAAATTAATGTCAGAATTGCATGTATTCTGACAGCGCTGCACGAACTCACGGCAGATCTGCTTGGTTCACAGTCCAAAGCGTGAGGAAAGTCT
>NW_015542364.1:669639-671566 GCF_001515605.1 Sinocyclocheilus anshuiensis | reverse complement strand
ACATGATTTTTACTGCATTTTTGATCAAATAAATGCAGCCTGGTGAGCATAAGAGACTTCTTTCAAAAACAACTTACCGACCCATACATTTAAATAGGGATGCACCGAATGTTCGGTAACCGAAATTATTCGGCTGAAAATAGCAAAAAAAGCTCTTTCGGTGTTCGGCCGAATAAGCGAAAAGACCGAATAAATTAATGTCAGAATTGCATGTATTCTGACAGCGCTGCACGAACTCACGGCAGATCTGCTTGTTAACCAGGGTTCAAAGTCCAAAGCGCGAGGAAAATCTGCGCTGATACAGTCGTCAGTTGCTCATTTTTATGAATTTTTACAAGGCATGTGACAATGCGATACGTGCGACGTATTCGTAATGAGACTCATTTATAAATCTGCTGTCAACAAAAATAAGCATCGAGGTCTTCCTGCGCGTTTCCGCCAAAATAAAAGTTGAGAAAAAGCAAGAACTCCAATATTCATAAATGTTAGTATTGTAATTTTACTGTTGTTCTGTAAAATAAAATAAAAAGTAAGACAATAATAATGATAATAATCATTACAACAGCTCTGTTAATATATTTATTATAACATTCTCACACAGTGTTCAAATTGGGATCTGTAATATTTTCTAATGTTTTAAAAGAAGTCTCTTCTGTTCAGCAAGGCTGCTTTTATTTGTACAGTAAAAATACATGCCTGATTCAAGAAGGGAGTCCGATCGCCAAAAATATTATTTTACTAACTTACTAATTTTAAGTTAAATTGTGCTTTGTTGGTATAATATCTGCTAGAATGTAAAAAAATGTTCAGTGTTAAATATTTTTAAATTGTTGTTTTGTAATTGATTTTTTCTTTGAAACGCAAGACAAAACAGTAAAAAGCACACTACAAAATACATGGGGAAAAAAACTTGAAAAACCATGTTCGGTATTCGGCCTTCGGCCCAGTGTTTTATTTTTAATGTTTTCAAGAATTTTCATTTCAGTGCATCCGACGCATAAATAAAAATAAAATTAAATTTTTAATGTATTCAAATAATTTTGCTAAAAAAATGTAATTAAAAATGTTTTTAAAAAATAACGTTTTTCATTTGTAATTTTCTCTCAACACAAAATTACTTGTGGTTGATTAATTTAATAGATCGCTCAGTTTGTGTTAAGAGAAGTCTTTGAAAACAAGCAGCTTAATTAAATTAATTGAAATTAGGATTTAAAAAAAAAAATATTAAAATAATTAGGGCCGGGCAAAAAAATCGATTTTTCGATTAATCGTTTATTAAAATGACGTCGATTCGATATCGATTCTCAAAAGCCGCGAATCGATCTTTTCCGGGATTTATTTCAGCACACATTTACAACAAGATCTGATTAACGTGAATCTTATCATTAGTCTTCTCCACTAGATGTCACCCTTATTTACCTTGCGCGATGTTACAACAGAAATCCTGTCATTCATTCAGCGCTTATCATGGCCATACGCGTGATTCGCAATGCTCAGGTGAAATGCTATAGTAATACTATAAATCTGCGGAAGCATTTGATATCACGCATAAGGCGCCATGATTTCCACAATGAATGAATGGCGGATGGCGCGGCGCACTGTTTTGTTTACTACACACATACTAAAGCGCGGATGGTGCGGCGCAGTGTTTTCAGCTTCTGCCGTCTCACTATATGATGATATGAACACGAATGTCATCTCCAGCTGCTCTGAGAGTCACTTCATTAGCATTTTACCGTTTCATTTGAGAAAACTACCGTCATATCACATACACAGCAGCTGCAAGTTCTTCACGGCAACCCGTCAAAATAAAAGTTTAATTTAACGTTAAACTGTCAGAATATATTACTATTTAGCAGTCTTAAAACTCAATGCTACTACTGCTAATAAATATTAATAAATCTTTATTTTTAAAGGAATAATCACA
>NW_015542364.1:652110-664549 GCF_001515605.1 Sinocyclocheilus anshuiensis | reverse complement strand
TCCAGCTGCTCTGAGAGTCACTTCATTAGCATTTTACCGTTTCATTTGAGAAAACTACCATCATATCACATACACAGCAGCTGCAAGTTCTTCACGGCAACCCGTCAAAATAAAAGTTTAGTTTAACGTTAAGAAACTCAGAATATATTACTATTTAGCAGTCTTAAGACTCAATGCTACTACTGCTAATAAATATTAATACATCTTTATTTTTAAAGGAATAATCACATCTGTTTTCTTTTTAATTTTAACAGTAAACCTCTGTTGTGCAGCACTTTGTTTGCCAAAAAATAAAAGGGTTTAATTTTCATTTGATTAGGATAAATTAAATTAATGTTTTATGCCTTCATCTGATTACCAGAAAAATTAAGAACATTTTATAGGGCCCTATTATTGTTTAAAAAAGGACCCTATACAAAAAAATGTATAGGTTTAAAATACAGGCATGTGGCTTAATTTCTTTTTATTAATTCACCATTTGTAAACTGATGTTTACTGTTCATTTTTTAGAAATATCAATAGCATTTGTATTAAAACTATATTCACTGAATGTAATAAAAAAAAAAATCGAGAATCGAATCGAATCGAGAGCTTGCGAATCGAAATCGAATCGAATCGGGACATCTGAATCGATACCCAGCCCTAAAAATAATCAAACTGAATTAAAATGCTAAAAATGTAATGGAAAAAAAAAAAGTTAAAAAATTAGATTTTAATTTTTTCTCCTTAAAAAAAACTTAATTAAACTTCTGGACCAACAAAACTACAGTATGTGGTTGTGGTTGATTAATTTAATATATCGTTCAGTTTGTGCTAATAAAATCTTTGAAAACAAAAATGTAGTGAAAAATTTTTTTTTTTTACTTTTTTTCCCCCTGCAGAGCATACAATTCTTTAACTTTTGGAATCACAAAATTAATTGTGGTTGATTAGTATAATATATTAATTAGTCTTATTAAATTAAAATTAAATTATCATTTTTTTAATGTATTAAAACAATCTAACTGATTAATCTAAAATGCAAAAACAAAATTTAACTATGAGTTAAAGATGTTGAGAATAAATAATGACCTTTGAGCTCATTTACAAAACCATTTCATGAGAGTTTTAACAAAAATCATCAGCCTAATATTTCATAATCCAATCAAATCCTGATGGATGAAAACTGTAATCACATTACAGAAGTTATACAATGTATGGCTAAAGTATGGTTTGTTAGGATAGCACAATATTTGGCCGAGATACAACTATTTGAAAATCTGGAATCTGAGGGTGCAAAAAAATCAAAATATTGAGAAAATCATCTTTAAAATTGTCCAAATGATGTTCTTAGCAATGCATATTACTAATCAAAAATTAAGTTTTGATATATTTACGGTAGGAAATTTACAAAATATCTTCATGGAACATGATCTTTACTTAATATCCTAATGATTTTTGTCATAAAAAAAAATGGATAATTTTGCCCCATACAATGTATTGTTGGCTATTTCTACAAATATCCCCCAGCGACTTAAGACTGCTTTTGTGCTCCAGGCTCACATATAATCCGAGCTACTCGGATAACACAATGAGAACTAGTCACAGCAATCGACGGGTTAATGGCATCAGATCTGCAGATGATGATCAGAATGTGTTTGAGGCACTTAAACAAGTAAACTAGATATTCACTGCAACATAATATTATTAAAGGTTATTACTGTGGTATCAACTATTCTGGTAACACTTTAATATAGGGTTTAGTTTAATCATTTAATCATATATAATTATTTATTAATCTTAATAAATAATTAACACTGATTCCTACATGCACTCATACATATTTAAGATTTCAAGTTTTATCCTTAATGTAATCAATGTTCACTAAAACTACAAAAAAATAGGCGGAAATAAAATAAAATATTCATTTAAAAATTAGAACTGTTGCCTTGGTAACTAAATAAAAATAAGATTAAGATGAAGTAGAAATACATATTTTTATATATATATATTTTTTTATTACATTTATTTCGTTTAATTTATGTATTTTATTTTAATGTATTATTTTATCTGTTTATTACATTCTATTTAAAGAAAATTAATATGAAACAAGCATATGAAAAGTACTAAAGCATAATTTACATTTCTTTTATTTATTTGATTAATTTATAGTTTATTTTATCAGTTTATTTAATTCTATTTATCTTTATTTGACTTAATTTGCATTTATTTTATAAATTTATGACTGTATTTTATCTGTTTTTCATTTGATTTATTTCACTTTAGGCTAAATATTTAAAGAAAACGAATAAAAATGACAAAAGCACACAAAATTATTAAATTGCAAACTAAAAAAAAAAATAAAATAAAATAAAAGCTACTTCAAAATTGCAATGAGAAAAAAAAAAGAAGAAACTTCTATAATCATATACGCCTGTAATTTTCTCTGTACCATACCTTTGCCAAACTCTAAGAAATCAGCCTTTGGCGCGCATGTCTCGTACCTTTACCACATGGTCCAGCGAGTTAATTGCAGCATATCATTATGTATGGGATTCCTCAGAAATGGAATCAACACTACACAACTGGGATGCTGATGAACATCTCAGTTACTTCAACTCTTCTTGTGCCTCTATTCTGAACAGTGTTGCTCCGTTAAAGCATAGAAATCATAAGTCGATGCCAGTTCTCTGGCATAACGAAAACAACGCGTTCTCTCAGACAGGCCTGCAGACGAGCTGAGAGCAAGTGGAAAAATGATAAACTGCAGGTTTCATATGAGATTATTACTATGTTCCAGAAGGCAGCTAAGTGCAAATACTTTTCTGATCTGATCACTAAAAATTGCCACAAACTTTGTGTCCTTTTTTCTACCACTGACTCTGTACTAAATCCTCCTGCAAACTTTTCTCTGAGCCTTCTGTTTCCCTTGGTGAAAGTTTTTCACAAACAAGGTCATGGCTATTAGATCTCAGATGGCTCATACTGCTTATACTCTGTCTTATGCTCCTCCACACGCCTGTGTTTGAGCCACTTTACATTGCACTGAATCTGCTCTTTTAAAAGTCTTCAGGGATACCCATGGCTCTCGTCCTAAGCATTCTTATGTCACTCCTGGAGTCTTGTGTGGGACTTTGTGGTACTGTTTTACAGTGGTTTCGCTCTTATTTGTCAAATAGATGTTTTATTTTTTGTTTTGGGCATTAATCATCTACTAACATTCTTCTCGGTTGTGGAGTTCAGCAAGGTTCAGTCCTTGGGCCTATGTTGTTTTCCCTGTATTTGCTCCTCTTGGCCTCTATTCTTTTTTTAAATATGGTGTCTCTTTTCATCTATATGCCGATGATAGCCAGCTCTATCTTCAATTACAGTGCAATAATAAACACTCTCTTCAGCCACTGTTAGATTGCCTAAAAAAACTTAAGTCATGGCTTTCAAGCATTCTTTACACTTAAAGGGGTGGTTGACTGGGTTTTTTCTAGGCTTGATTGTGCACCTCTAGTTTTCTCTTCCTCTTCTCTAAAGCAGCGCAGCATGGCCCCGCCCCCTTTGCTGCGGGTTCCCGGGGGCGGGGTTTATCTGGGTTCGTGACGTAACGGACCTAGGAAGAAGCTCGTTGTAGTCCCTTACCAGTCGTTTTTGTAGGCATTAAACTGCCAGAATTTTAAAAGACGATATCTCCGTTTGCATTGAACCTTCAGCGCTGCAACTTTGCAGATATTGTTTATGCTCAAACAGCAACATTACACACGAACTAACGTTAAAAAAGTGAAATCGCAATCAACCACCCCTTTAAATGAAAATAAATCTGAAATTATTATGTTTGGTCATAAGGAAAACGGTGCTTTTAATTTTGATTTTAGCCCCATATAATACACAGTGGGCCACAACTTTGGGCATCTAGGGCTCTATGATTTCCGCGATGTGGAAAACGCAGACAGAATCACAGAATCAGGTCATAAAAATGCAATTTACTGTATAATGTGTAATGTCACGGACTTTGCAAAATTTTGGATGATTAAATAAAAATTAGGTGAGTACACTTGAATGAAAACGCGATATGGACTAATGTTTGAATATTAAACAGCAAATATACTCGCTGTGTTTTCAGAGTGCTGCCTCAAGTCTGAACAATCTCAATAAACAATCTCCAGAGCTGCTCTGAGAGTCACTTAATGAGCATTTTACTGTTTCTTTTGAGAAAATATATTGTCACATCTTATACAAACAGAAACTTAAAGGTCTTCCCAGCAACCCGTCAAAATAAAAGTTTGGTTTAGCTTTTAGAAACTGTGACAGAAATATATTAATTAATGTATTGACAGTACTACTACTAATAGCAAAAATATTTTTTTAAAGGAAAATTTACCTGAAGAATTATTTACCAAAATGTATTTACCAGAAAAAAGTAAATACACAACACTATATTTCTGAAAAAATAAAATCAATTAATTAAATTAAATAATAAATTAATAAATGTTTATAAAATCAATTAATTGGAGATGCTTTTGATTACTAACATTTATTGAAACCATTAAAATGGAATCCAGAAAATTACTGGAAAACAGAATTTGGTTAAACATATAAAACTGAATAAAAAAAAAAAAAAATGTATTTCATATTCCATTTCTCATCTTCAGTTGGTTCAAAATGCAGCCACTAGACTGCTTGAAGGGAAGCAAAAGTAAGTTTTAATGTGCCCTGCACTGGCTCCCTGTCAAATATAGGATTGATTTTAAAATCGTATTATTTGTCTATAAAGCCCTCAATAACCTGACACCTCAATACTTAACTGATTTATTGCTTCCGTATACCCCTTCTTGAAACTTGAGATCTTGTGCCCTTGGACTACTCATAGTTCCTAGAGTTTAATTAAAAAAACACTGTTCTTTGTTAGTTCATGATATGTAATGCATAATATTAATGTGAAGTGTTACAAATTCGCCTCTAAATGCATGTTGGTCTCTTCCTGTCTAATCGGGCCATTCAGAACAAGCCAGAATAAAGTCTGACTACATGAGATCTGCAGCATTCAGGACACTTAGAACAGTTCAATCTAATAATGATAAAGAGGCAAAGCTTCATTTTCTCTCGATATTCTCCACTAGACTCACAACGCTGGAACAGAAACGCCTCCCGTTGTCCTGCAGTGTCTGAAGACGTTCAAGTGTGAACAAACTCACCCAGATGTGCTATTGAAAATGAAACCCGATGTCTCAGCAGCTGAAGGAAAACAATCAGCTCACGAGCGACGGATATGTGCTTCCTTTCAAAGTGGCTTACATCAGCCTGCGCTTTAATCACTTTTCTGAGATTGATTTCTCTGATTAAACGAGGATGATCTACTGCTCGAGTGTCGATAATGTGTTATGAACGATGATCACGCACGTGTGCAGCAGCAGAAACCTGCGATATGTAACAGTGCTGGGTCATAACTGATTGCATGTAATCTGGATTACGTAATCAGAGTACTCGTAATTAGATTATATCACATTGTAAAATGCTCATAATCAGATTACAGTTGCTTTTTATGGATTACATGATTACATATTCACACAATGGCAGTAAATTATTCTTAATTTACTGATATACTGTATATATTTTTTCTTTTAAAGTTTCCTTTCTAAAATGGTCTTTGACTAACGGCCGTGTACATGTCATTGCATCATGCTTCTGAACTTGAGGGGGAAGAGCACCTCTCAAGCAATTAGACCATGCATGAAAACTATTTATGCAAGTTACTAAACGCTGGTGATGTGTAGCTGTGAAACACTAGGTTTTCTATCTTTTTGCCTTTTTATATCAACATGGTGCATTTAGTGGTAAGTTTAAAATAAGTTAGGTAAAAAGTAATCTAAAAGTAATCAGAATACTTTACCTAAAACGAGTAACCCAGATTACATTAACTAATCAGGAATACAATTCGTAAGTACTCGTAGGCTACAGTGTTGGGAAGGTTACTTTGGAAATGTAATAGGTTACAGATTAAAAGTTACCCTATTTAAAATGTAACTTTTCAATGACTTTATTAAAGTAATGTAACTGATTACATTTGATTACTTTTCTAAATTTCTAATGTTTTCTAATGTCATTTTTAAAACATGTGAACCAGGCAGGGTTAACTTTACAGTAGTATTCAACACTGTCAGAATTTCGAAATCCTTGTTCACTTGTATTAAGATTATAATAATTGAATTTTAAAGCACCGCCACCAATAAAATCAGACTTACTTTGAGATCATTCTGAGGTTAAATAAAGATTTAAAACCATAACAAGAAATAGTTTAACAGCTATGATAATGTTTTTGAAATCAAATCTTTGCATAGTTATGACTGGAAACACTGGCATCTAACAATGGCTTGGGAAAATAAAGCAAATACATTAATCCAAATAGGAAATAAAACAGTTATTGAATAAGCACGTCCTAAACTCCTGAAACATTGCTGTCTCATATTTTAGAGCAGTCAATGTAATTTATGAAAGAAATCAATTAAATCTGTACGTGAGTGTGTGTGAATAAAATTCAGATTTAACCCCTTTTGTAATACTTAGCATTTTCACAAGTAACTGTAATTTAATTACAGTTACTATTTTTCTCAGTAACTGTAACTGACTACAATCACATTTATTTTGTAATTAAATTACGTAATTCCGTTACATGTAACTAGTTACTCCCCAACACTGTCTGGCTATAGGTAACTGTAGCAGGTTAAAGTTGGGAGGACTTGCGCTAACTTTATCAGGCCATTTGAAGGAAGTAACCAAACCCATGTGAGTGTGATGAGGTATGTGAAGAACGGCTGATAAGAGGTTTCCTGATGGACGTGTGTTGGGTTTCAGGGTGTGCTTGTTTTAACAACAGATTAACAGAGGAAGTGCATCAAAGCAACAACGAACGTCTTAATACGTCTACAGCCATGAGACTTCCTGAGGAAGACACGGGAATCATGCGCTCCACTCCATAAAGGTGTTTGCAATGCATTTTATTGCCTTATAAACTCTTGTATGTTCTTGTGAATAACCGTGACCTCAGTTAAAACGCATTATAACACTCACATGCACATTGTTACGCTCTAAAAGAGTATAATGCATGATCTACACCCGGTTGTGTTTTAAGGCATTATAATTTGCTGGTGTACCAGCAAATATATGTGCATTATGAAGTATTAAAACTGTGGTTAGAGTTAAAAATAAATTATTAATTGTTAAATAAAGCATGTTATAAAACTAATTTAATATCCTATATTACGTGTTTTAATGCATTAAACTCTATACTTCATAAATAGGTAAGTACTATAATGTAATATAATATGCAAAATAATATACATTAATATAATTTTACATATTGTTGTTGCATTATATATTTTATTAGACAAATTATTATATTACATATTATATTAAACAACACATTGAACTGATTACAGAACATGTTTTAACATATAAATAATTTTGTGTTGCATTACACAAATTATACTCTTTAAAATTCATAACCATGTCCAGGTATACTATAATATAGTATAGTATAATATATAATACAGTATATGATAATATGATAATATAGCATACTATAATACTATAGTGTAATATAATTTGAAGTATAGACTGTAATATACATATAATATTATTAAATCAAGGATATGATTATAAATTGAAAGATAAGGCATTACAATATGTAAAATTTATATTTATAAGCAATTTCATATGCGGTATTATTTTTGTATTTTAATGCATTATGGTCCTTAAAAATTGCAACCATGAATAGGTAGTATAATGTAATATAATATGGATATAATATAATTTTTATAACGTAATTTCTAATTTTTATGATGTATAATATAATATAATAAAAATATGCATTACAATATGTTGATTTACAGTATATTTAAATAACATTACGAGCTGACATTCATACAGGACTTGTCAGAGATGGATCCGATCTGTTCTGAAACACAAGATGAACTTCACACAGATGATAAGACATCACCTCACAGCTTTGAAGAACACGAGACACGAGTCCGACTGATGAGAGGTCATGACCCCGTAATCAATGAGCAAACCGAGATCTCCAGGATCAATCCATCTGTCCGTCCCAATATCTCCCCGCAGGAGATCAAGGTCTGGCTGAAACTGATCACATCTGCCTGCGTTCTCCATGCATGAGCAAGAGACATCTTTAACCAGCCCGGGTTCACTCTACTAGTTGTTTTCAGATTTTTTTGGGGTGAAGATGCACTACCAGATTTTTAAGATAGAAGAAAGAAGTCTCTTCTGCTCACCAAGCCTGCATCTATTGGATCCAAAGTGCGGCAAAAACTGTAACATTTTGAAAATTTAAAATAGCGGTTTTCTATTTGAATATATTTTAAAATGTAATTTATTTCTGTGATGCGCAGCTGAATTTTCAGCATCATTACTCCAGTCTTCAGTGTCACATGATCTTCAGAAATCATAATAATATGCTGATTTGCTGCTCGAGAAACATTTCTGATTATTATCAATGTTGAAAACAGCTGAGTATAATTTTTTCAGGTTTCTTTGGTTCAGGAGAACAGCATTTATCGAAATAGAAATCTTTTATAACATTATAAATGTCGTTATCATCACTTTTGATCAATTTAAAGCATCCTTGCTAAATAAAAGTATTAATTTCTATAATTTCTTTCCCAAAAAAATGCTTTTGAATGGTAGAGTGTATAATGTTACAAAAGCTTTATATTTCAGATAAATGCTGATCTTTGGATCGTTCTATTCATCAAAGAATCCTCATTGGTAAAAAGTACTCATCTGTTTTAAATACTGATAATAATAATAATCAGAAATGTTTCTTGAGCAGCAAATCAGCATATTATTATGATTTCTGAAGATCATGTGACACTGAAGACTGCAGTAATGATGCTGAAAATACAGCTTTGATCTCAGAAATAAATAACATTTTACAATATACTTAAATAAAAAGCAGTTATTTTAAATAGTAAAAATATTTCACAATAGTACTGTGTTTTGGATCAAATAAATGCAGGCTTGGTGAGCAGAAGAGCTTTTTGACTGGTAGTGTAAGTCACTGACCCTCGAGGAACGGGCTGTTATTGTAAGCTGCTGGGGAATGCTGGGTAAATATTTAGTCTGACAGAAGCAGCAGTAATGAATCACAGGTTTTTGGGCTGTGCAGGAACAGAGGAGCAGTGATCTGTTCACACGTCCCATCACGTGACACATTATATGCATGTGTTTCAATAGGCCTTCTTTGGGTAATTAGATCATTTTCTTATTCCGGACGTCCATCAATGGATGATTATTGGCAAATCTCAGTTCTTTTCCATAAACACTAGACATGGATATGTGACATGATATCCAGAGAGGATCGGTTCATACTGTCTGTGAATGATTTCTCAAACAGCCTCTTCAGGAAAACCAAACACAGAGCGGCTGATACTGAGATCGGCCTGATTGGTCATGAGGCACAAGCGCTGACAGACAGGAAGTTCAGCGTGTGACGAGCCATAGTTCAGTGCATGAGAAATACCAGGAATGCATTAGACAGGTGGCAGCGCTCAGGTTATATCACAGAGTACGGATATGTTTACTTCACTTCTTCCATTGGTGAATCTAACAAACACATGTTCAGATCACATTTCACCTCAAAAAAATTTTTTTTTTAATATATATATATTTTGCATTAAGAAAGTAAATAAATATATAATTTTACATCATTATTTTTTTGCATTTAAATTATAGTTTGCATAAAGAAAAAATAAACACTGCATAGAGGAAATTTTATACATTAATATAATAATTTAAATATAAAAATGCATTTATTTTCATAAAGAAAATAAATAAATAAACAATACATAGATAATTAAATAGATATTGTATAAAGAAAATGAATACATTTATAATTAGTAATTTTTTGCATTAAAAATATAGTTCGCATAAAGAAAAAATAAATATTGCATAGAGGAATTTATACTTTATATAATAATTTAAATGTAAAAATAAAGAAAACAAACAAAAAACAAATAAATAAACAACACAGACAATTAAACAGATATTTTATAAAGAAAATTAACATATTTATAATTAGATAAATATAGAAATTAGAAGAAAGAAAGAAAGAAAGAAAGAAAGAAAGCTTAATTTATGTCCATTAAGATTTTTTGACCTCTGAATAATTTTCATGAAAAACTTTACAAGTGAAATAACATCTTTGGTAAAAAAAATAAAAATAAGAAATAATAATAATAAAAACAGTATTTCATTTACAGTAATGAATGAGATGTTTTTTGCAATATAGTAATAAACATTCAGGGGTAAATGTGCTGAACTGTACTGAAAATGCAAATGTCACAATGCAAAAAATGTCCTAAAAAAGGCTTCATGTTCTTTATGCAAAATATAATTTACTATTTATTTCTTTCGATTTTGGGGTGAAATGTGACATGTTTGGTGAGAGCCACAAAACAAGATATCACAAAACGCAGAGTATTGAGAAAGCAAAATATGATATAGATATAGATATATAAATATGGTGTTCCTGTGGCTCAGTGGTAGAGCATTGCGTTAGCAGTAGGGATGTGCATCTCATGACTCAGGCCGATACGATACGCATCTCGATGCATAGCCAACGATACGATACATTAAAGATACATATGAAGCAGCTAGCGATGCGATACGATACGATTCACCCGTTACGATGCAGTGCGATCCGATTTCGATTCGATGCAATATGCAATGGAGAAAACATGATCACTTTTAATGCCTCGAGGTCTGTTTCATAAAACAAGTTAACCAAATAAGCCAGGCTTATTTCAGTTAGTCTGACTCATTGTCAAATGATTTGGTTCCATAAAGCAACCTTAACATAGACCTAGATCAAGCTTAGTCACTGTGGCAACTTATGCTGGGAAACTAACCTGGTCTAAAGCAGGCTAACTGTCAGGCTAAGTTAAGCTCCTCTACTGACCAATAGGAACACAATGATATTACCACTGTCTCACATACTATTATTTGACTTTTTTTTTTTTTACAGTTTATAGCAATGCAGCCGTTCTCTCTGGTTTTATTACAGCTGTACCTTTTATAGTTTGCAGAACAGAACAGATAGCAGAACATTAGAACATTACAATCTAAAATTGCTCTTTAAAGCATTAAAATAACTAAATTAAAAGATAAAAATCACTGAATTAAAAATGAAAAATAATAAAGAAAATGACTACATTTTAGCTGCTATAAGAAAGTGTGTGTGTGCGCATGTTTGTTCACTACTCACTGCTGTGTGTGTGCACTTGGATGGGTTAAATGCAGAGCACAAATTCCAAGTATGGGACATCATACTTGGCCACACGTCACGTCCTTTCCTTTCCCATGTAGGCAATTAAAGGCTCATTATAATGATTTAAATGGTTTATTAATAAATGTGCGGTTAGTCGACTAATGCTTAAAATGAACAACTACTAGTCGACCAGAAAAATCTTTAGTCGAGGGCAGCCCTAGTCAGAAGATTGACATGTTGGGCGCCTCAAACCAACACATCTATGTTCTGAGTCAGTGCTTTGCTCTTCAGGAGCCGAGCTACCAATGATTGACTCACAGTGACTCTGAACAGCTAAAAACCACCAAAAAAAAAAACAGCGAAGCCATTTAGGCGGCGACTCGCTCCGCTGCGCCTGTTATTCACGGTCTGTCCTGTACCCGTCCCGTCCCTCATTCACAGCCACTCAAGCCTGTCCGGCGCAGGGGCTGATGGGTATTCTCTGTGTTAACTCGCATTCCTGCTGCCAATTAAGGCCTCGTCCCCTCAGACGTAACGACGCTAATGGCTCGCGACAGGCCAATTCAACAGCGTCCGGAGCTTGTTTTTCTAGAGCTTTGTTTAGAAGGAAAAGTTATTAAAGGAACTACAGCGCAGGGGAATAAAAACTGTTTTCAATAACAGCTTCACACCTGCGGTGAGAACGAGTAGAGCAGCAGTATTTTTTCTTTATGCAAACTATATTTTAAATGCAAAAAATAACTTATTTTTTGAGGTGAAATGTGATCTGAACATGTAAGAACGAGTAGAGCATATACAGGTGCATCTCAATAAATTAGAATGTCGTGATTTCCTTTTTTTCCCCACATCAATCTACACTTCATACACCATATTGACAAAGCAAAAACAGAATTGTCACAACTTTGTAAATTTATTAAAATGTTTTTTTTTTTAAATAAGTACATTGCAGAAGTATTCATACCCTTAACTAAATATTTAGCTGAAGCACATTTACAGTCTCAAGTCTGCATTTGGCAATTATCTGCCATTCTTCTCCTCGCCTCTTCACCTCTCAAGCTCTGTCAGGTTGGATGGTGGCAGACCCACATTTTCAGGTTTCTCCAGAATTATTTGATTGGGTTCAAGCTCATGCTCTGGCTGGGCCACTCAAGGACATTCACAGAGTTGTCTATAAGCCACTCTTGCTGTGTG
>NW_015542364.1:629704-652059 GCF_001515605.1 Sinocyclocheilus anshuiensis | reverse complement strand
TAAACCGCATAAACACATTTCATTACACCAAATAATGTTCTTTTTAGCAACATCATATGACCCCTTTAAAAGAAATTACATAAGGCTGCAACATAACAAAACATGAAAAAAATGAATGCTTTCGCAAGGCACTATATATATATATATATATATCTTACATAATAATTATATTCTATTAAATATTTGTATTATAAATGTCTATTACATACATAATACAAAAACAAGAGTTGATAAAACATAAAACAATACAAATGTTTTATCTATTGTTATATGATCTATAATTATAGCTGTATTTTATTTTTAGTATTCAGGTAATCCGCATTGTTGTTTTAGCTCAGAACAGATCTGAGACTCATTTTTGGGGCTCGACTTACTTGTTGAGGAACTCTGATGTAAACTTTCCACGGTTGTTGGGAATGAAGTTTGTGGAGAATGTGGCAATAACATCCATCAAAGTGGCCATGTCATGGGAAAAGACCAACAACAATTCTGAGTGACTGAACGACACCTACTCAATCTATTAAAATTGCTTTCGGAAGAAAGAGCTCTTTTCATTACCGCCATACAATACAGTAAAGCACAGCTGTGAATGACGTTATGAAAATCTCTCTCTCTCACCTGCTTATTTCCTCTGGGATCCTGATAATAAACAGATCAACGTCAAAGCCAATGAGTCCCATCCGCTGAGGGGTCAAGAGCCGAAAATCTACAATCTGAAGTCAGCTGAAACAACGACTTTTTACCTGCTAAGAGACATGGCCACACACTTCTCATCACATACTGTATGTCAATGACCTCAGCTGGAAATTAATAAGAGGAAGGTGACTTTAACTGCTACTCAAAACATTTAGCAAACAAGAGAGGAAAAATGCAACATTTACATGCATCATTTTACTACTAAGTTCTATTCTCCGGTTAGAATTCATTCTAAGGTTTGCAAGCTTTACAGCAAAAAAAATACTGCTTTATGTAATAAGCATAAACCAATAAACTGCCTTATTGTTAACTTTTTCCCCCCAATTTGGCTCATTGATTCTCGTTCATTTCTTTAAACAATAACACACAAGAGTGCAATGAACTGAAAATGTGGCTCATAAGACACTTAGTTCATGACTGTGCTTTTAATGGCTGTAAAATAAAATTAAATTAAAAAAATTTAATGTTTGTCTGATTGTTTATAGTCTAATGACATGTCAGCTACCATGGAAATACAATTAAATGTAATGAAATAAAATAAAGCTGGTCTTAAATAGCTTCTGTTCAGGACTAGATTTTACACTGGATGCCATGTAATGACCAACAAATGTTTTAAATGTGCTTAAACTGTAAATATATTTCAATAGAAAACAGAAAAATTATATTAACATTTTTTATTGTTATTATTATTAGTAGCAGTAGTAGTCAGTGTTGGGTAAGTTACTCAAAAGTAATCCACTACAAATTACTAATTACTTCTTTCAAATTGTAATTTGATTACATTACTGATTACTGCATTTAAAAAGTAATCAGATTACTAATTACTTTACTTTCAAGTTTACTGTTTCAAGTTATCAAACCTAAAAAATACACTGCAAAGTGAAACTCATAGTTCTTTCAGTAATTTAATATTTACTGAAAAATTACATAGGCCTAAGAATCAAAACAGAAACTTGAACGATTACTTGAATGTTTTCCTGACAACAGCAAAAGGTTTTAAAATGTTTTGTCATTTTTGATCGTACAGATAAGAGTAATACACCATTTGAAACCGTAAAGGGTCTACTTTTATTTGCATACACTCATAATAAAAACAAGAAAATATAAGAAAATAAACAGGGTGCGCTTTCAGTCGTCTCAGTCTCAGTGAATATCTTTCTGAAACGCGTCACTAAAATTAATGAAAACTCAGTGAATACTTGACACACAGACATGAGAAACATATCTAAAGATAGATTGAAAACAAATATTCTCTGATAAAGTAATCCGATCTCATTCTGATGAGTCTTTATTTTTACTTATATTAGTGTTATTGTGACAAACTTGTACACATTTACTAGTTGAAATTTTCCCAAACTATTATGCCAGACTAAAATATGTGAAATCGAGTGCAACATTTAGAAATATGATAGGCAACCTTTCATTGCATCTAAATGTTGTAGGACTCGTCTGCATTTTTAACTCGCATTCTCCGGTGATTTATTAAAGGGCATACTGACGCACAAAACATGATTTTAAAATGCATTTTACTGCATATTTTTTCTTAACACTGCATTTGTAACTTAAGTAACGTAATTTTATTGACATTGTTAACTGTAATCAAATTACATCAATTTAAAATGTAACGCATTACATTACTGCCTTATCAGGAAAAGTAATTAGAATACAGTAATGCGTTATACCCAACTCTGGTAGTAGTAGTTCTAGTAGTATTAGTATTAGTAGTAGTATTATTTTGTATTATTAATTGAAAAATAATATTAAATAATACAAAAAAATTATAATAAAATAATAATCTAATAATATAAATATAATAGAAAATATTTCTATTCCTTTTTAAAAATTGATAAGCCTGTTTAATTTACTGCTTAACTATCAGCTGATTATATGAACTGTAAAATAATAAAATAAGATAAAATAAATCAGGTATTATGTGTCAAATATTAGCATAATTTGACCAAACTGTGATTAATGCCCGGTTCAGACTACACGATTTTAGCCCGATTTTGCCATGATTTGCTTGATGTAGGGTGTCGTGGGGATTCGTAAACAACAATGGGCGTCGGGACGCAAGATTCCATCGTTTCAGCACATGTAGTGTGTCATAGTGGACGACAACCGATTCCGCGTCTGCGATGCTTCACGACATCACGACAGAAAGACTAGCATGTTTTTTTTTTCCCCATTGTCCACGACGAGTTCTGTCACATTGGTGACATTGACCAATAGCAGCACAGAAGCTCTTTCATACACAGGTTTCAAACATGGCGAAACGAAAGAGAGATGATGGTGCTGCTAGGTGGAATTATGAGATGGAGGAAAGGTTCGTGGAGCTGTGGCAACAGTACTCCTGCCTGTATGATGTGTCATCGAGGGACTACCATGACAGAACAAAGAAAGAAAAATGCTGGCGAACTATAGCGGAAGCGCTTCAGCAATGTTTACACTCTTGTTTTCGGAAGTCAGTCGCTAGTTCCGCCTTCTCGATGACATCCCGCGCATCGTTAAAGACGGCACGCGATGAATGGTCAGGAAGCAACGTGTAGTCTGACATGTTTCTTGTCCACGACACAACAAGATTTTAGGAGTCAAAATCGTGTAATCTGACACGGTGACTATCGTGACCGACAAAAATATCGTGTAGCCTGAACCCATCATAACACTGGACTATTGTTGTGCATATAATTGCAGTCTGTGCTGTGATCTGTTTTCACTCAGTCTGTGGTATTAGTAAAATCCAGCTCATTTTCACTCTCCCCAAAAAAACAACAGCACAAAGTCACTTTCTCCAGCACAAACACTGAATGTGAACACAGGAGAACGTTCCTCACACGCCAAACTACACAGAGCAGTGATGAGCTCACTTTCATTTGATTCATTTATTACTGATTAATAGGGCTGTGCATCACCAGCAAAGTCACGATACGATGCGTATCACGCTACAGGACTGCACTGAATTTCACCTCAACAGAATTTAGTAAAACAGCTGTATATTAAACACTGCATACTATAGGGACATTTCTAACTATTGGCAGAGCAGGCAGCTGGCCTCAGCATTATGAAGGGCCTCCATAACTGTACCACAGTACAATAAGGGCCGGATTTACGCATAGGCATTCTAGGCACGTGCCTATGCTCGCTCGTCCAGGGGGGCCCAAACACAATGAAGAGATATATAATATTTTTTGTTATACTATGGGCTATCTTAGGGCTGGACAATAATTCAATATCAATATGTATCGCGATATAATTTTTTTCAATAACGGTGATATGATTTTTAAACATTTCCGATATTTCAAAAAAAATTTTCGTAAACTGAAATAAATGAAAAATTAAAACGAAACGAAACTAACAACAGTAATTGAAAAACGAACTAAAATAAAATAATAATTAGCAAAAAGAAATAATCGTGTTCGTGATTTAATAAGCTCTCATTCTGATCCAGAAAATCTGACCTGTGGTTGTTCAGGGAAATACCTGTAGATGGAGCTTCATGCACGTGAGCTGAGTCCGAATTCTATTCACGGAGAACGCGTTTTTGCATTTAAAAAACAAGACGTGGGAAATGAAATGGGAAATAACTATAAAATATGAAATGGGAAATAATAATAATGCACACCTTACACAGATAAATAGTGTTCATATCGATATCGGAATTATATCGTATCGACCGAAATTAAGAAATATATCGTGATATAAATTTCGGCCATATCGTCCAGCCCTAGGCTATCTACAACAGTAAAAGAACCAAAACCCCAGAAGACATTGAGCAAATAAATATTACAAACAATAGGGTAAAAAATGACAACTAGCCTATTTCCATGTTTTCCACCTTTTTTTA
This sequence comes from Sinocyclocheilus anshuiensis, assembly GCF_001515605.1. NCBI lineage: Eukaryota > Metazoa > Chordata > Actinopteri > Cypriniformes > Cyprinidae > Sinocyclocheilus > Sinocyclocheilus anshuiensis. The sequence goes on along the minus strand of NW_015542364.1, from coordinate 647,522 downwards.
TGTATGGAAATCATGCTTTCTTTCTCCCGTTCTCTCTCACAGACACACACACATTACAGACACGCACTCGCGCACACACGCGGAGACGCGGACAGAAACATGTTGTCAGCGCTGCCCCGTGAATTTATCAATAAAATAGTTTCACAGCTAAAACGCTAGGTTTTAGGTTCTTGAAGCAGTTCAACTTACAGATTCGCTATTAGTAGACGCTGCTGCTGAACACTGCAGAGAGACGCACAGACGCAGGTATTCACACACACGCTTAATCTCTCTCTCTCTCGAATAACCGCATTAGACTGCATATCAATGGTTCAAGCCTCTGTTATTAGCTCTAAAATGACGTTTTGGAATTTGCAAAGGCAGGTTTATGAGGTGCATAAGAAATTAGTTCAACACACAAGAGATTTCAGGACAGAAACGTGACAGATGTCTTGAAATAAATCATCTGAACAATGTCTTGAGGTGTGGATGCGACTCCAGGCGTTTAAAATTATTAGAGAAATAATGCACTCCCGAAGTGGTAATGTGGCCACGACGCCGGAGCTTATTAATGGAATGGTCTTTCTCAGTTCTCAAACAAATTAAGAACTTCAATTGATCTTTATTGACTGAACGCAAGCGCTTATTGCGATAGAAAACAATGTAAGGGTTTCCACTGATTACTAAATATTTTTGTTTGCTGGGGTGGTAATATTATATATTAATAGGGATGGGGGGGCTCAAAAATTTGTTTTGCCTACGTCACGATAAGAGGTAAATCCGGCCCCGAGTACAATATCGGTAATGGCATATGTTTCATGTTAACATTGGGCACTCCCCCACCAGGTACAATATTCTGATTGTTTGCATCTTGTTTTTAAGCCCATAAATAATAATGTACTCGTTCTAATAAATTTATATTGTAATGTAGTCATTCTAATATAATACAATTATCTTAACATTGCTGGTAGGTTATCATTGCACAAATTAACACACTTTCTACATTTAAAAAATAAAAATAAGAAGAGTTTTAAACTAATGCACTGTCTTCACTGAATCTCACGCACACACACAGATCACGCTGCGCGTGCACACACAGACATTCAGCAACACAAACTTCTCAGCGCTGCCCTGCAATTTTATCAATAAAATAGCTTAATCGCTCAAGAGCTACATTGTCTTTCTCAACAAGGAGCTGGTAACATCATTGTTTCTAAAGCAATTAAAGCCACAGCTTCACTGTTACATACACTCTCTCTCTCTCATAAATGAACACTTAAATTACACTTTTCTGAGAATAGAATATTGAAGTGGAGATTGGAGAATGTTCATATATTCTGTCAGACCACACACTGGCGGGACGTCCTGACCAAACAAACAGCAACAAATCAGCGTCCCTCCTGCCCTATTCATCCCCGTCAGGCTGGAGACGAGGCAGTTGGACACCCACGCTGAGCAGAACCACAGTAAACGCAGTAAAACACCGCACCGCTCTGATGACCTCTGACCCATGGGACGGTCACACTGGCGTGACGCTGAACAGCAGCCTTTTATTAGCCGTCTCACTTCCCGTGTCTCCTCCAGGATAACAGCACAGCGTAAAGATAAAGATGAAGAGGCGCACTTACGCTCAGGTTCCTGTCCCAGATCTGGATGGTCCCGTCCTGGCAGCCGGCGGCGATCAGTTTGCCGTCACGGCTGTAGGTGCAGCAGGTGGGAATCACTCTCTTGCCCTGCTGCGATCGAGGCTTGAACACAGACTTGTGCTTCTTCTCCGAGTTCAAGTCCCACGTCCGCACCGTCCTGAGAACGAGATGAGAACGGATTCGAAAAAATTACTAAAATTTAAATTAAACAAATATATAACTGTATTTGACATATTTACATTTTATTTTATTTTTTGAAACAAGAAAACAAAAGAGAAAATAAGAACCGATTTAAATATTGTAAAGAAAAATTTTTTTCATGTTAATTAAAATAAAACAATTATTGTAAATAAAAAACGATTTTACTTTAAATAAATGTAAATATTGTGAATACAAATACAATTAAAAATAAAGTACTAATCATCAGATAAACTGTTGTGACACGCTAGTAGATGTCAACAAGTTAAATTTTCCACACTAAAATCAAAAAATACACACACACACACACACACACACACACACACACACACACACACACACACACACACATATATATATATAAGGTTCAATCAACTGTTTCATTTAAAAACAAAACAGATTTTAATATTTATCATATTATAATATATATATAATATCGTATATTATCTTACAAAAATAAAATGCAAATATTGTAAATAGAAGAAAAAACTATTATTTTATTTCAAATAAAATACAATAATGTAATATGTGACACACTAATATAGATGTCAACAAGTTCAACTTTCCAAACAAAAACACATACGTAAACAACATTAAAACAAAATCTGACTACTGTTTAATATGTCAGGCTTTACAGGGTAAAATAAAATAATAAAATTAAAATGTTATTTAACTTTACATTTTTAATTTTTTAAATAAAATTAACTAACATACATTTTATTTTATTCTTATTTCTTTAATTATTTTATTTTTATAATAAAAATATTGTAAATAAAAAAAATATATATATATTTTATTTTAAATAAAACACAATTATGCATTGTAAATAAAATAATATATTAAATAAAAAAATAGTGCTACTCATCAGATAAACAGCTGACACACTAGTACAGATGTCAACAAGTTCAACTTTCCGAACTAACACACTTTACTTTACAGACTGAAAAAGGTGCCAAAAAATTCCATCAGTTTCCAAATTTGAAAAACATTAACGCATAATTCAAGATGCTTGCCATCATTTTCACAATGAAGGTGTCTGGTGTGTTGTGTTTCTTTGCTGTAGAAACATTCCCGCAGTAAATGAGGCAAATAATAATTAAAAGTGAAGAAAAGTGGAGAAAATGCAGTTTAAGAGTGGCTGAGAGAAATGAGAGTCCAAGAGAATAATTCATGGGATAATCATTCATTAATCGGATGAGCAGATCTCAAGAGCGCAGCGACATATAGAAGATTGAAGATAATCGGAATAGAACATGTCCCCAGATCAATAAGTTGTACCTTTTTTGTAATATGAATTCAGATCTGGAAATATTATATTGTTGATCTTGTTTTGAATTTGTGTGTTTTGTTTTAAGAAATTTATACTATGTACATACATACATTGATTTGTGGAGTCTGATTTATACATATTTAAGTTTATTTTTGTATTTTTATTAATTTTTTTCCTCTCCTTTATACATGATTATATTGTGTTTGATTTAATTTGATATGTAATCGTCGAACTTCCTCTCTACTGTCTCTACTGTTTGTCCTGTGTAGATCTCGCAGGTGATAGTTATTTGACTAATTAATTGCTGCTCAAAATGAACTCAGATTGTGTTTGTTACTCACACCCTGACGAAGGTAAAATAGGTGCAACGCGTAGGTGTGCACTTGTCACCTGTTCTTAAAACTTATAGCCATGATGAAATAAAGGCTTTTTAAAACTTTTTGAATAAGATTCGAGTGCCTTGGACTACTATTATTCTTACGAGTTGAATCATCCCTTGCACCCAAAGAGCACCGAGACTAGAAACCCAATACCCCGTGGAGCACTTCTTTTGCATTCTTTATTTCAAGTAATTTGCGATTAATTCGATTAATTATTCAACACATCCTGTAATTAATTAGATTAAAAATTTTAATCGACTGACAGCCCTAATGTATATATACAATTATATCTAATAACTGAAATATTAAATCTGAAATAAATGGCAAATAAGTGGCACAGATGGCAGCACCTGATCTCATGAAGGAGGAGCAGGTGAGCAATCGGGTCGTCATGGAAACACACGGCTCTCGTTACAAAAGCATCTGAACGCGCGAGATAAACAGCTGTTCCCGTGATGCGCAGCGAGTCTCAAGCATTAACACTGTCGTCTGCAATTAGCACTGACTGCGATTTATGAAGCCGCTTCTCCAAAAAACACATCATATATTTATGAACGGACACTGCATATAAATGAATGATGTGCTTACAATGAATTGTGCAGCTCATTGTACAAATATAGGCTTGCTGAATTCATACAATACCAGACAGGAATGGGTCAGGATAAACTAGTCACCTTGCTAATTAAGTTTTTTTTTGTTTTTGTTTTTGTTTCCATATGTCTTGTTATTATAATTTTTTAGAAATGTGGCTATAGCATGCAAAATAAACATAATAATAATAATGTCATATTTTTTGTTATTAAAATAAATAAAAAATATAATATTATAATAATAATATTATACATATGATATTTTATTTGATAAAATTTAAATTAATTATAAATAAATATAAAAACTTCAAATAAATAAATAAATACATTTTACCATAATATTGTTTAGTGTAGCTAAGGAATTAAAATTTGTTTTCATGTGTCTTGTCTTTAAAATATATAAAAATATTATATTTTATAACATTACTCATAATATATTGTGACACTGACATACACACACAGACATGTTTAAAATAATTGACATTTTTAATTGAAATAATCCTAAATAAGTACAATAAAATTAATAATATACAAAATTAAAATTATATAGAATTATACCGCCTGTTTATATATATATATATTTAGTTATACTGTATACAATAAAAAATAAAATAGATATAAATAAAAAATAAAATGAATAAATATTTATAAATTGTTACTTAAAATATAAAAAAATATATGAAAAATAAACTAATAAAATAAATACGTTTCAGAATACATACAACACTAATAAATAAAATGTATAGATAATATAAAAACATTTATAAATACTAAGCACATTGATAAATAAATGATCAAAAAAATTTTTTTTTATTTGTTGAACATCTTTAATATAACTGAACATATTAATAAAAATCGTAAAAGTACTTATTAAAACTACACTAGAAGCTGAATTAACCAGACGCACACCAAATATGCCTAGCACACATTTACACAGACTAACCACTTAAAAACAGCTCAGACTGAATGCAAGCGGCCCCTAACGCTCCTGACGGGGCCCCTTCACAATCACCCACTGCGGGATAGTGTTCGGATGGAAATAAAGGACAGAACGAAAGCGTCCCGTGTGTTTAACAGCTCACTGATTATGAAGAGCTGCTCGTGTTTCTCAGGGGCCGAGAGCGGTGTGTGCGTCCCAATAAACGCTGCTTCCATAAATGGGCTTTTAAAGGCTCGGAGCAATTCAACGGGAATGGTCTTAATCGTCAGTGTGCTGTGCTTCAGTGGAGAGTGCACTGAACGACACGCAACACTCGCTCTGTGAGGAGCGACCCATTCAGACGTGACCCTGACGCCAATCCATCCTCACGGGCCACACAGACCGAGTTCACACACATTACCACATTTCACATCAGAAAACGGGTCACAACTCTGCCATGCGTCAAAGATGCAAAATATCTACTGCTACTCTTCTTCATATGCTCTGTATTACACACTGGCCCAGCTAACCAATCACGGCACACACTGGCCCAGCTAGCCAATCACGGCACACACTGGCCGAGCTAGCTCTGGAATAGCCTTCCTGATAACGTTCGGTGTTCAGACACACTCTCTCTGTTTAAATCTAGATTAAAGACACATCTTTTGCATCGTGAAAAGCGCTATACAAATAAACTTGAATAAAACATCCAAAAACACCATCTTGGCAGCGCGTCACTCCCGGATAATCGAAAATGGGCAAAGAGGCGGGAGCTGGTTGCTGAAGCCACGCCCACCTAGCTCGACGGCAGTGTCAGCAGCGGCAATCCACCTGTCACTCAAGTGGCCACACCCTTACTTATGCAGAAATGTAAGGCTTAATATAATTTAAACGGATGAGTTATAAAAAAATTCACCCCCCTCACAGTGGTCATGAAGGGCAAAATTAGCTATATAAACCAAAAGCACTTTTTGTACCAGGCTGTAAACATTTTTTTCTGCTGTAAAGTTGGGCATTTTAACATGGGGAGTCTATGGGACTGACTCCCTTTTGCAGCCAGCCTCTAGCGGACAGTCAATGAATTGCAGTTTTAGTCACTTCCGTGTTGGTTTCACGAGAGAGAGCGGGAGGTTGCTGCTCGGGTTCATCCTTCCCATGAACCTAGAGGAACCGATGGTGTCAGTCTGTCAGTGTAATCTACAGCGAGCAGGACGGTAATCGCACCAAAGCGCCGCGCCGAGTCCATCTTGACCCCTGCAAGGCCCCTGTTAACCCCCGCACAATCACAGGACACATGTGGCCTCCGTTGAGCGCTGATATAATGCCCCGCCGGGGACGGCTCACATCTGCAGCTGCTCCTCAAGCTAAACCTCCTCCTCTGAGACATGCGCCGCTGAGTGCCAAGCGACGACTTCCAGAATCTATATTAGCACTGAATAAAACACAGCCACATCTGTAACACCATGGTTCAGACGCACAGTAAAACCAGCGCGCTTTTATAGGGGAACACAACGAGGGCATGATTTGACGCAGGTTTACACGCACAGAAAATTTCACAGGCCTGTAGTTTGGAGGCTGTGAACACTGAAACATCGCAAAAAGAAAAACATTGCAAATGCATTTGGCTGAACGTATCGGCATTTATTGCAGCGGCACGACAAAATACATTACATTATTGCAAATGAGAAAAAACATACAGCATGACTGATTCTTATGAACAAAGAAAAAAGTGGAAAGTGGCTGTGAGTCTGAATCAGACTACTGACAAAATTACTGCCATAAATGCTATTTTAATTCAAGAAAAACCTTAAAATGCGATCAAAAAGACAGACTCTTCTGAAAGGACTCTTGAACTGGTCAAAAAAGAAAACAGTCTGACAAATGACTGGCGGGACATAATTGCTGTTAATATTAATTTTTGTCATAATAAATAATTATAAATGTATCTTATGGACTGATTCTTAAATTGCTAAACAGAAATAGGTTTGTCAAAATCACTGCCATAATTGCTACTTTAATGAAAAAAAAAAACTAAAATGTGAAAAATGACTCATCTTACGAATGACTCACTGAATCAGACTCATTTACTGATTGGATGACTGCCATAAATGTTACTTTAAATAAAGGAAAACATTCTTGTATTCTTGTATTGCTCATAAAGAACTATTGTTTGAATCTTTCTGACAAATGCCTCCCTGATTGCGAACATGACTCACTGACTGACTGGAAGAGTATCTTAAATGCTTGTCTTATTTTTCTCATGAATGAGTGATTTTCATGGACTTCTTGAATTGGTTAAAGAATAAAATAAAATGATCAGACTCACTGACTGGATGAATGTCAGAAACAATATTAAAATGAAAGAAAAACATTACAATGTGATCGAAAAGAAGCACAAATGACTCCTATGAACAGATTCTTAATTTGGTCAAGAAGACAAAAACAGCTAGTGTTTGAATCAGACTAACAAATGACTCACTGAATGTGAATAAATACTCTAACTGACTGGATAATTAAAGAAAAATATTAAAAGATGATCAAAAATATTCTTGTGAACAAATTATACTTATGGAGTGATTCTTGAAATGGCCAGAAGAACCTGTCTGAGAAAAGACTCACTGAATCACTAAATCTGACTCACTTGCTTGATGACTGCCATAAATGTTATTTTTAACAAATGTAAACAATCAAATGTGATCAAAAGACTGATTCTTATGAACAAATGACTCTTATGAACAAAGAGTCTTTAGGAGTCAACAAGAGTTACAGTTTGAATCAGACTATCAGATGACTCACTGAATCAGAATTAAGACTCACTAATTGACTGGATGATTAAAGAATAAAAGATGATCATTTGTATGAACAAATTAGTTTTATGGAGCGATTCCTGAATTGACCAAAAAGACCAGTGTGAAAAAAAAAGACTCACTGAATCATTCAATCTGACTCGCTTGCTTGATGACCGCCATAAATGCTATTATATTTAAAGAAAAATAATAAAATCTGATAAAAAACAAAAAAACATCGATTTTGTTGCAGAGTTATGAGAATTGATTGTGTTTGAGGAATATATTTAAGAGCTTATACAAACGTTAAATTTGATTAAGACAATCATGCATTTGGCTCCATGTTGTTTGGAAAGTTTCAGTGACTAACATCAAACTTTGAATCACTCACAACAAGCCCAGTGAAATACCCACAATCCCCTGGGATTATGGGTTAAAACTCAAGAACAAATAGTTTGAAGAAAGGCGTTGAACATACTCAAGAATGCAAACACAAAATGCCTGCAGAAGCAAAGCTCAACGTGTGTTGAGCCACGACAGAAAGAGCCTCTTTACACGTTCACTAAATGTGTAATAATAAGCTAAGAGGACTGGTATTCGATCACTCACCCGTCATTGGAGCAGGTCAGAAACTCCTCTTTAATTTTGGGATGCCAGCAGCCGTCGTTCAGCATCGCCGTGTGACCCTACAAGAGAACAGACGACAGATTAAGATGATCATCAGGATGCAAAGTGCAAATTAAGCAACATTCAATCTGAATAACAGGAAAAAATAAATACAAATAAAATTCTAGTAAATTAATTCAAACATATAAGGGTCAAAGACGAAAAAAGGGTTTAAGCATAAAAACAATAAGTGTAATACTGCTTTAAATTGTTGTTGTTGTTCCCAAAAAAATGTAAAAAGTTTTCTGTTTAATTTAATTGCAATTTTGTTTTTGTTTTTCTGAGCAAAAAATAAATATCATAAATTTTCCCCTGATTTACAGAAAAGACCCACTAAAATGTCATTCAATGTAACGATCTTCTCAGGCATATTTACAACAAAAATCAATTTATGACATATTAAAAGACTAATTTCTTTCACCCCAAATACTAATTAGCTGTAATTTTACATTTTTAAAATGTGCCACTATCCTAGGTTTTGCCCATTTGTCAGTAATTTTTTTTTTACTCATTTAAAACACAATAAAATTTAATTTGCTCCCTTATTCTTTTATATATATATATATTAATATGTCACGTCAGAATAAGCATGTTGTTTGAATTTTTACATAACTATTGTGTAACACTGAATGACAATGTAACATTATTTCAACCAAATTGTGACATTTTATTCTCCAAAAACTTATTTGAAACCTTAAAAATAGACACTTTATTTACATTTAATGTGCTTTCTATGGACATACATTTATAAACTTTTGTACATTTATTTTGATGCGGACATCTTAACGTCTTTGACCCATAAATTAATAAACAAATCATTTGAATCATAAATAAATAAACATACATACTAAGTAAAATACCAATAAATAATTGAAATAACATTAATAAATAAAAATAAAATCTGAATGAAGTTCCAGTCACTAACAAATAAATACAACATACATATAATTCCAATAAATAATTTGAATCATATTAATACATCCGGATACAATTCCAAAGGTTTGGTTCATATTAATAAATTAATGAATAGAAATAAAATCTGAATTAAAATAATTTGGATCATATGAATAAAATTTTAATACTATTCCAATAAATAACTGAATCACATTAATACATAAATAAATAAATAATAATATCTGAATACAATTCCAATTAATAATTCTAATTATATTAATACATAAAAAAATCTGGATAAAATTCCAAAAGTTTGAGTCAAATAAGTAAATACTAGAAAAAAAACTACAATTTGAATACAATTCCAATAAATAATTTGAATCATGTTAATAAATAAATAAAGATAACATTTGCACAATTCCAGTGAATACTTTGAATCATATTAATACATACATACATAAAAATAATATCTAAATAAAGTTACAATAAATAATTTGAATCAACGTCAATGTGTCAAAACATGTGTTTTTTGGTCTTACTATGGATGATTAATGGTACTTTAGAATAATGTATATCTTACTTACTAAACACCACTACTAATAAATATCAGCCTAACATGAATAAAACGATGTTCTGTCCTACATTACTTCCTAATGAATTAATACTGTTTCACTTTCACACTCTACAAAGAAAACATGTTTCCAATGTTGACTTTAAAGTGTTAATGTAGACACAGGAAACGAGTCCAATCGAAGAACAGGAAATGCATCAGAAGGCTTTTATAAAGTCATTCTGAGAGAATAAATAAAGCTGTCAGTGATTGTCTGTAATGATGAGCACATGCTGCATTATTAAAGCGTGCCATCACAAATATGTTCTGCAGCATTTGTTCACTTGACCTTCACGACGTCCAAGGACACACACTGGCCTCATGGGATACGAAACACAAATTCAGAGCAGATATCTGGCTCCATCCTCACATAGTTTGAGGACGGATCATGCATCACAACTGCTTCCTGTCCGTCAGTGACTAAACAGGAAACAAAAGATGATTTGTTTGGAGCTACTGACCACAGACGCGATATGACTGACCGCTAATAAACTAAAAACTATTAAATATTGTTTGTGCTAAATTAAATAAAATTAAATATAAAAATTAAACTAAAAATTTTAACTAAAATAAGTATTAAAGTTGAAGTACTAAAATGAGTTATTTTTTAGCTTAATTTATTATTATTTTTTATTAGTTGTGTTTTTTTTAATAATTATGATTTTTTTTATGTTTTTGAAAGAGTCGACTACAAAAAAAAAAAAATTATAAATATAAAAAGTATAAAAATAAAGTAATATTAATAAATACTACAATAGTATACAAATGTGTCTGTAGTGTATGCCAAGTGTGCTCACATGTGGAAGTAATAACTATGAAAATAAAAGACTGAATTCAAGTATTTCTGTTATGGATGTCCAGGTGGCATCTTTCAACAGCAAAACAAGGCATTGACGATGATTGAAGAAAACAATATTTATGTCTGAGGCTGAAATGCACTTGCGCTAGGGTACATAACGAACCCAAACCTAATTACAGTTTGTCCTGCAGCGACTGTGGCGTGCCGACACACTACATTAGTGACGCGAGCCGCGCTTCACACACTGATTACAGAGGGACAGTGTGTCTGCGGACGGGCCAAAGGACCAGGTGCAATATTTAGTGTGCGCTGGCCTCTCTGATGTAGTTCATGTACACCTCATTACGCCTCAGTCAACAAACAGCGTCCAGATGCAGCAAACACACATACCATGAGAACTGACAAACACTCAGAGCAGATACGGAGCACAAATCAGCCAAAAAGCGTCTATAAGATGCATACTGGTTTGTCCATTTCTGACCCTTAGAATTAAAGGGATTATAGCAGCAAATTTACATTTAGTCATTTATTCATTCAGCAGACACTTTTATCCAATGAGGACAATGGAAGCATTCAAAATCAACAAAAGAACAATGATATGCAAGTGCTATAATAAGTCTCAGTTAGCTTAACGTAGTACATGTATAATAAATAAAAAGAAAACATAAAATAGAAAAAGAATAGAGCAAGCTAGTGTTAGATGCCTTTTTTGCTTTTTGTTAATTGTATAATAAATAAAAAGAAAACAAATAGATAGAAAACAAAAAGATTAGAGAAGCTAGTGTTAGGTTTTTTTTTTAAGAAAACAAGCAGTTAGTAAATGAATAGAGTGCAAGTCTAAAAGGGGCTAAAAGTTTTTTTTTTAAAGAATAGAACTGCAATGATATAATAAGAGTCTCCATTCATAAATTCATAACATTCAAAGCAAAAACTCAAATAAACTGAAATAATACACAAATAATAATCATCAAACATACTTAATTCTATTCAAATTATTAAATCAGTCCAAAATATGAAAATAGAAAAGAAATGGCTCCAACAGGGATAGTTCACTCAAAAAGAGCCCTTTTCGCTGGTAAAATGTGAGTCAATGGCTACTGCCACTTTGAGAGTCAAAAATGCATATACAGACAACACTAAATTAATCCCCGTGGCTCCTGACAATATATTGAGGTCTTATGAAGCGAAACAATCAGTCTGTGCAAGAAACGGAACATTATTTACAGTATTATTACCAGTAATCCAGAGCCTCAGGCAAACGGTCTGAAGTGATGTCCGGTTCACGAACGAACCATTCTTTTGAATCGGTTCTTTTTGGTGAACTATTAGAACCAGTTCACCAAATCGGACTGAATCATCTGAATCAGTTCACGGCTCGAGCAGCACAGATCTACTAGTTACTCACTTTCAGACGACTGACAGTCACTCAAACTGGAAATGAGCCAAAATAGCGGCGTATCTGATCCTGTGACGAATGAATCATTCGGTTCTCCAGTTCCTCCAACAGTCACTGAACTGAGGAAACAGTTCAACTCAAACCAATAAGCCATTGATATGCGCATGTGTGAACTGAGAGCTTCAATGAAGGGGAGAAGTGAAAGTTATGATTTCTCATGGTTTATGTAAAAATGTGATCTAAAGAAGACCACATTTATTCACTTTGTATGCTTTAGAGATGTAAAATATCCACATTTCACATCGAGTGCTTTAATAATATAATTGCATATACGTAATGTCTACTACTTGTCCGCTTGATCCTATTCCATCTCATCACCTTGCTACGTGTACTGCGTTAGGCTAACCGAGACTTGTCATTTGCACTTATATATTGTTGCTCTTTTGTTAGTTTTGACGCTTTATGTATCCCCCAATTGTAAGTCGCTTTGGATAAAAGCGTCTGCTAAATGACTAAATGTAAATGTAAATGTAACGTCAAAGTAATTATGTAAACAAACTGGTGAATCGTTTATTTGAACCAGTTGACTGAAGTGAACTGTCTGAAGGAATCAGTTCACAGAAAAGAATCAGGTTTCCCAGTGTGTCAGGCTCTGGATTACAGGTAATAATGTTGTAAATAATGTTCAGTTTCTTGCACAGACTGTTCATTTCGCTTCATAAGACCTAAATATATTGTCAGGAGCCATGGGGATTCATTTTGTGTTTAATCATATGCTTTTTTGACTCTAAAAGTGCCGGCAGCCATTGACTTGCATTTTATGAGCCACCAAGGACCACAGTTGCAATCAGTAAAAATCACTGTTCTACTTGAGAAAACCTTTTCTTTTAATATACATTTTTAGTATTAATCAATGCATGCTGATAAATCGTTTTTCTGTTATCATAGTTTATAGTTATATGGTAACAAAAGTGGTTAACATTCAACCCGTTTTTTTTCATCAGCATTATTTGTGATTTGAATTTTGTGAACGGGAGTTCCTCTTTTGCTGCGTTATAAACAGCGCTTCGGACGCTTTTTCGAATTCGCGATCTTGGCATCACGTTTTACAAAAAAAGATAATTGTCTGTTGTGTTTACATCGATACACCTATCACTTTTTAAGACTAAAACTAGGGCTGCACGATAAATCACATGCGATATTTAATGCGCATCTTGGGGAATGAGGTGTGTATTATCTTATCAATAATGATTGAATATCCTATACCAGTGAACCCCTCTATATTATTACGGAGCGATGATGCTCTGTTGAATTTCTCTAAGCTACAAAAAACTGTTTAACATCTGCAAAAAAAACACTGGCTTCCTCCACATAGGCTACGTTCACACTGTCAGTTTTTGGGATTGACAACCGCATTTTCTTTACAGGAGTGAGTCTCGAAATGTCACGTTCACACAGCAGCTTACAGTTGTGTTTAGAATACTTTCTGTATGAACGTGCAACAGGAGTCAAGCCCGTATTCCTTACTAGCAGCGACAGTGACCAAAGAAATATCAAAGATGGCGACATGCATAAAACTGAAAGTCGTATCACTTTCTGACACGACAAGAGTCCAATCGAGCCGCGAGTTCTTTTGTCAAATCTTCATTAACCAACAGCAGCTTTTCAATTTTGGTGGAGAGCGGACCATTTGAATCGCGCGCAGAACACAAAACTGACGGGAGCGGCGGCTACGGTGGAAAACTGATGGGATCTAAAACGTTCAGATGACATGCAGCTTATTTCTCCATCACTGTAAGTTACCGAAAACACGTAACACACGGTAGACGCGCGTTTGTGCGGCAGAGCGGCTCTCTCTCGCACTGTATGACGTGACAGACAACTAGTTGTCCAGTCCTGTTCCGTTCACACAGCTCTTGTTTTCCGAGAATGCGGCTGTGAGTCCTGAAAATTTAATGGTGTGAGTTTGGTTACAGAATGCGGTTGTCACGCCTGAAAATAACTGTCCTGTGTGTAAACGTAACCGTATTAAGGACTCAAATACAGGACTGACAACCGTATTCTGCTGCTGTGTGAACGTGGCCATAGCCTGGATATGTACAAGAGGTTAACACAACTTTGGGACATTATAATGCTAGAAATATCCACGGCTTGGGTGAACCTGGCACAAATGTCTACATTAAAGATCTGGAATATAGCTGCTGAGAAGATCTCGAAGTATATTGCACAAAACAACGAGCAGGACTCAGAATGAATGCCTTAACGCTGTATAATTTTTTTTTCCCTTTACATTCTTGATTGCTGGAATTTATGTTTTATGATTCCTGTGGCTTTGGTTTTCTGTTAACTTTTCTATCCATTAGGAAGCCCATATTAAAGAGACCACAGGGGGAGGGGGAGGGGGGTGGGAAAGTTGAACTGATATGTGATATTATGTTTTATAAAACGAATAGTTCTGGTCCTTGATTCTGATTGGTTGAGCCGCATTCGAAGCTGTTGTAAATTACTCTACAAACATACACCTTTGTTCCCGATTTTCTCGATTATTTAGAATTTAATGTTTTGCCACGATTTTATTTTTTAGAAATCGAGGAATCGCGATTTTGAATAGAAATATTACCAAACGTTATAATTAGACGCTTTGACAATATGCCGGTGATTACAGTAGAGAGAAAAGAACGATCCAGCCGCATGTCGGCGCACGTGATTAACCGCTCATGTGTGACGCGCTCATATCACACAGAATGTGCTTTTGTATTAATAAAGATGTGATGTGGCAGTGGAAGAGGAAAACATGCAAGAAGATGGGAGTGAACAACTTCTAACTTGAGCGGTGTGTTTTTAGACTGTCGTTTCATGCAAGAGACGCGAGCGCAACAGTCAAACACATCCATGTTTACACAGAAAAACAATGGAAAAGCAGCGCAATCGAATTAAAAATCTGTAAAGAACTACTACTGTATGTCTGATATTTCAAGTTTGCATCACAGTGACAGACTGAAAACTGCTGTTCATTGTTTTTACAGAACATTTATAGTTAATAAAAGTCTGCTGGTGTCTTACCTTCAGTCATTTTGAATTTGAATTACCTTGACTTTTGAGATTTTTTAAAAGCATCTTCCTCGTATTATTTCTGAACACATAATATGTATAAGACAAGTTTGTACAAGATGTAGTTGTAGTTCACGCATCTTTTCTGCAAAGATATTTAACAAGTGATTAGTTTAACATTTACATCATGTTGACAACTTCATGTGTGCTGCACTCAGAATAGAATTTTCTTTAGCTAGAGGGTTAATAAAGAAAAAGTTACTTGAATCGTGTTGTAGTTACATTTACAAGTTGACTAGTTAAAAATCTTTAAAAATCGAGAATCGGTCAAACACTCTGGAAAAATCGAGATTAAATTTTTTGCCAAATCGCCCAGCCCTACTTTAAGATTTCTACATGCAAATGTGTCTTTAAAGTTACCTTGGTATTGGCCATGTCCACAATATACTGATCTCCTTTGATGCATTCGAGGACCTGGAATCCGTCGCGGTCCAGAACTTTGGCCTGCGAGTTTCCCGCCACCACCAGAATGACGTCACCGGTGACGCTGTACTGCAGAGACCTGATCTGATGACTGCAATGACACACAAACACACACGATATTGTATATGATATATGATCGATATAAAAGAGACCACATCACAGTTTTGTTATTACAGGCATTGGTCAGATAGCAGATATTTTTTTAAATAATTTAATAGCTAACTTAAATATTATTTTTTTTATTAAAACAATTAAAAAAACAGCATTTATTGTAAAAGTAGTATAGCAATTATTATTAAATATTTAAAAGCATACTTTTGTATTTTACTTTAGACTATAATGTATTAATGCCTTCACTTTACCTACATAAAATCATAGACTGCACCAACACAAAATTAATCATTATATTAAAATTATGATTAAATATAAAGTTGGTTTATATATATATAATTTCACCCCAAAATAAGAATAAATCAATTTTATTTTGCTTTATAGAAAATATTAATGGTAATAATAAGGCTGTATTTTCTTCAAATAGACAGACTGGTTAATACTTAAATAATATTTTATTGTATTACTTTGGTGTGATATATATACGGTGTGATATTATATTCCTACAATAATTAAAAATATTCATTAAAAAATTATTTCATTTAGACAATGTGCTTAATTTTCATAAAAATAATGTCAAATATATTAATGGTCTTAAAAAGTCAGTCATTTTTTCTTTCTTTTAATTCAGGAAGGCACTTTCTGTAGGGCCAAACCTGGTCATGAGCATCAATAATCAAAGACGGAAATCAACTGGGAGAATCTCATGAAACCTATCAGGATCATGTCCAAAATAATGCTTAAAAATGTCATAGTTCATCCCGACATTTTACTTTTCTTTCATTCTCATCACTTTAATGCAATTACCTTTTATTAAATAAATTAAAAGCTGCACTACAAACACTACCATGATGCATAAATGCAATTTAAATAATATATCAGTATTTTTGCATTACAGCAACAGTGAGAACGTGCTTCACTGTCATTAAAACGACAAAAGCATAAAGTATTAAAAAAAGTCTCAATTTTCTTGGTTTCTTTCTTCATGTTCTGGTGTGTAATGTGACCCAGCCGTGTTCAAGCACATAAGCTGTGCTAATGCAGAACAAGCACAAGATAACACAGCATGATCTGTGCAAACGGAGTCCAGTTGGAAGCGATTCATCATCTCTGTTTGAGAGTGAATTGAGCACAGTTAAGAGTCAGATTGAGCGCTGAGGTCCTGGAGAGGCTGTAAACGGTGTCAATGACTCTGTGAGAGCGCAGAGAAGAAGAAAACACGGCCATCAGAGGCAGAGGTCCGCTGTAAATTCCTGTAACCCTCTGCGGGTCACCGGCTTTATGGGCTCCACATGGGCCGCGTGTTTTCTTTGGTTGCTCTGCTCGCCGTCTGCTGGTAAAAAGATGCCACCGTACCTGGGCTGATGAACTCGTTAATGTGCCGTGGAGGTTTAGTAAATCACACTCGGGCTCAGCCAATTAGAGTTCAATATCTGGAGACAATTGGGTTCCACTTTTAGGAGGATTTCAAGGAAAAACTAAAGACAAGAACAAAAATACCCAGCATCTGGCTGCATTTAGCTGATTCAACCGGAGCTTTGTATGGAAATTGTGAGTTCTATTTTATTTTTGCAATAAATTAATGGATTATTTGGGGATAAATGTGCTTAATTATAATTAATAACAAGAAAATGTAAAATGCAAATAATATATATATATATATATATATAGCAAGAGTTTTAAATATAAAATATAATTTTATTATTTTATTCTCTTTAGATTTTCATTACTGTAAAACATTGTAAATGCTACAAATGTTTATCTACATAAGCATAAAATAAATGTATCAAATATTACCATAATGTTTATTTTAATAAATAAATTTAAATAATAAATAATTTTGATAATATTATATTGTAATATATGTTTTTGCATTCAATTAATGGGAATTTGGGGATAAAATGTAATTAATTATAATTATTAATGACAAAATGCAAAAAAACTTTCTCTTTTTCTGCATGTAAAATATTTTTATTTTATAATAGAAATCTCTGTAAAGTTATTTTAATTCCTTTATTCCTTTAATTAATTTATTAATTA
>NW_015542364.1:626692-629694 GCF_001515605.1 Sinocyclocheilus anshuiensis | reverse complement strand
ATAAACACTACATATGTTTATCTACATCAGCATAAATTAAAGGCACCAAATATTACCATAATGTTTATTTTTTATTATACAATTTAAATAATAAAAATACTGTAATATTTTTGCATTAAATTAATGGGTATTTGGGGATAAAATGTGCTTAATTATAATAAATAACAAGAAAATGTCAAATGCAAAAAAAATAAAAATAAAATAAAATAAAATTATATATATATATATATATATATATATATATCGCAATGGTTGCAATGGTTTTAAAAACAGGATTCAACAGGAATCGAGAAATGATTATGCATCGATTCTGAGATTTTCCGAATGCATCGTGATTGTCTCTCGAATCGATTCTGAGCTTAGTTTGTAACAGCAGATGGCGCTGCGTGCGTTAGAAATAGCCGTATTCTGCTTGCTTCCAGTTCCTTAAACACGCATCATTTAAACCTAAAATAATCATTCATAAAGTTCGAAAAGGTTAAAGCGAATTACAAGGATGTTCACAGTGGGCTGTGTTTATATTAATCTCGCATCATAAAAGCCGACGTGCAAGTACATTTAACCACTTACATGACTCAGCCGAACGCACAAGCGCCCTTCTTCGTGAGCATTTGAGTGTGCGGTTAAAAACTAGCCTAGAGCGCCATATGCTGTTAAAAACTAAGCTCAGAATCGATTCCAGAAAGAATCACGATGCATTCCGAAAATCTCAGAATTGATCCACGAATCGCGACGCATCAATTTATTGTCCTAGCCCTATCTAGCGGACACTATACCAACAAAGCACAATTTAACTTAAAAGTTAGTAAAATAATATTCTTTTGGCCATTTTTGAGACCCCCTTCTTGAATCAGTTATGTACTTTTTACTGTACAAATAAATGCAGCCTTGCTGAGCAGAAGGAAATATTGCAGATCCCAATTTGAACACTATGTGTGAGTGTTATAAATGTATTAATAGAGCTGTTGTGATTATTATTATCGTCTTACGTTTCTTATTTTATTTTAATGCATAAAAATGTAACCGAGCAGCTGTAGAGTAACATGGTTTCAGCGCAGACTTTCCTTGCGCTTTGGACTAACGAGTTCGTGCAGCGCTGTCAGAATACATGCAATTCGTGCGTGTATTAGAAAACAATGTTCTGCAGTTTATTTACTAATTTGAGTTCATTTCGTGATTTCAATCATCATACAGTAACCAGCAACATCCACCCCGTCCTCTTCTCATCGAAGACATGCGATGCAGTACAAAACAGTCTCTCGCTGTCGGTGCTTGCAATGATTTTTGCGTCTTTCTCCGACACTTTTAAATGCTTCCACACTGACAACTAGGGCTGGGTATCGTTAGAAAAACCCTCATACTTACATAACAATAGCAGTCTATTTATTTAGTGGTCCAAGCTGAAGTCAGTATGTATATTAATGACAATATGGGACAAATATAATGTAATTTAGTGGCGGAAGCTGCCGGTACGTGTACAGTGAGACAAAACAAAGTGCACAGTTATCAAAGACGCGGGTGCGCGTACAGTCGTGGAAAACAGTGTGTTCGGCAGTTAAAGACGCGGCACACCAGAACCGTTTTCGGAACCGAAACTTAGAAATAGCTCACGGTTCCGGTCGTTTTCGGAACAGAAACTTAGAAATAGCTCACGGTTCCGGTTCTTTTCAAAAAACAGAACGGTTCTCGGCTCCCAACCCTACTGACAACATGTTTGCTGCATTAGTGCACGCCTCTATTTGATCGCGTCACATCAATGTTCCGCACAATTTCAGCCTTTTCGCTTATTCAATTTCAGCTGCCGAACATTCTGTGCATCCCTAATATCTCAAGACTAGTGCGTTCCTTTGAGGGGGATTTCTAGGAAAAACAAAAGCCGTTTATCTGATTTGACTGCAGACGGAGGCTCGTTCCTGACGGATGAGGAGTAACTCACCATTCACACGGCTGCAGGGACCGGA
Source organism: Sinocyclocheilus anshuiensis (assembly GCF_001515605.1). NCBI lineage: Eukaryota > Metazoa > Chordata > Actinopteri > Cypriniformes > Cyprinidae > Sinocyclocheilus > Sinocyclocheilus anshuiensis. The sequence continues at coordinate 627,733 of NW_015542364.1, read as the reverse complement.
AGGCATGCAGCGCCGCATCCATCCCGGCGAAATCCCAAAACTTCACGTCGTAGTCGTAGCCGCCGGTGACCAGACGAGCGCCAGACGGATCCAGAGCCAAAGCTGAGACCTGAACAAGCAGAGACCATCAGAAATTAGCTTCATTAGATGCTCTCTTGGGGCTTAAAAGACAATTAATACTCAGCAATATTATCGAGAACAACATCTGGATCGAACTGAGCTGAATAATCACACTGTTGTCTTCTGTGCAGCTGCTTTGAAAACTGATCTGAAAGAATTTTTGAATTTGAATTTGTTTTAAATGATTAATTTTGCAAATTTGGCAAACACTTGAAACTATATACGAAGAGTTCGTTTGCAAAGACAGATAACTAATTTTCAAAAATCATGTTTTTTCATTGTGTATTTCAATTGATCTCAATCAAACTGCAGTTGGGCTATTTTGATTAGGTTAAGAAATAACAAAAAAAATACAGATAACTAACACAATAAAACACAATAAAAACATGATAACATCATTAAAAACATGATTTTTGAAAATTTGAAAAAACTGAGTTATCTGTTTTTTCAAATAAACTCTTCATAGACAGAAAATTAATATATAAATCTATAACGTACCATTATTTTTATTGCTATGTATTAATTAAATATTATTAATTCATAAAATAATAAATACTTAATAATATTGCTAATAATAATAATACCAATAATTTGCTTAAATATCAAGAATGTAATGTAAAATGTAAATAATTTGTATTGTATGTGACTTTTGGACAGTATATATAATACCTTATATAATAATTATGTAATTATTTCATTTTTAAAAATAATTATTGTAATTATTATATTATATAAAAATATATATGAACTAAAGAGAAAATTCATATATAAACATGTAATATATTAAAATGTATTCATCCAAAATTAACAATTCACAATGTAAATAATATATTAATTTGAAGAAAGGAATTTTATATATATATATATATATATATATATATATATATAGAGAGAGAGAGAGAGAGATCAAATTGGAAATGT
>NW_015542364.1:623028-626543 GCF_001515605.1 Sinocyclocheilus anshuiensis | reverse complement strand
AAATTTTATATATATATATATATATATATATATAGAGAGAGAGAGAGAGAGAGAGAGAGATCACATTGGAAATGTATAAATATATAATCATAATAATAAATAATATTAATATTTATTAACTAGTAATAACATAATGTACAATAATTAATCATATATCAATTAAAAAACAGTAAATAAAAAAATACATGTTTAAAAATTATATTTAAAATATATTAAAATATTTAGATTTAGAAATGAAACGGGTCACGGGTTTTGATTTTGCGTTGACTGTAGACTGCACTGGAGGAAACACAGAGCTCACACATGAGCGGGTCAGAAGATGTAAGAGTGTGAGCCGGACACTTACGCTTTTAGAGCCGTGCTGAAGCGTGATCTCATGAGTGTCCGGGATCTTCTTCACTGGATTCTGTCACAGAAACACAAACATCTTCAGTGACTTCTAATTCAGTATAAGACGAATGGAAGGTCGTTCGTGGCAGGAACGCGTGTGCAATAACACACCGCCAAAACATCATATCCAGCTCTCAGAGCACTCTTGTCCAATCAGACGCATGCAGGTCTGTGTGATTTGTGGCGTCAGCTGATTACGCCACACCTGGGCCTGATGGGATACATTTAGCCGAGCGGCCCGACGACAAACCCATCTATCAAAGCGGCCCGCGGCGGCCCTCAAACACCACAGGCCTGGGAAAACAGAGACGTCTGCACACTGTTACAGACAGACCACGACATTTACAACTCACACACACACACACACACACACACACACACACACACACTCTCAGACACTCTCTCTCTCTCACACACTCACTCACACACTCACACTCACACTCACACACACTCTCACACACACACACACACACACACTCTCAGACACTCTCTCTCTCTCACACACTCACTCACACACTCACACTCACACTCACACACACTCTCACACACACACACACACACACACTCTCAGACACTCTCTCTCTCTCACACACTCACTCACACACTCACACTCACACTCACACACACTCTCACACACACACACACACACACACTCTCAGACACTCTCTCTCTCTCACACACTCACTCACACACTCACACTCACACTCACACACACTCTCACACACACACACACACACACACTCTCAGACACTCTCTCTCTCTCACACACTCACTCACACACTCACACTCACACTCACACACACTCTCACACACACACACACACACACACTCTCAGACACTCTCTCTCTCTCACACACTCACTCACACACTCACACTCACACTCACACACACTCTCACACACACACACACACACACACTCTCAGACACTCTCTCTCTCTCACACACTCACTCACACACTCACACTCACACTCACACACACTCTCACACACACACACACACACACACTCTCAGACACTCTCTCTCTCTCACACACTCACTCACACACTCACACTCACACTCACACACACTCTCACACACACACACACACACACACGCACTCACTCACTCACTCACTCACACACTCACACACACTCTCTTTCTCTCACACACTCACACTCACACACTCACACTCACTCACACTCACACACACACTCACACACACACACACACACACACATGCCGTTGACGTGCCCAGACGCACCGCTTTGAATTTGTGCGTATAGTGAAAGACATCGCGTCGGGAGCTGACTAGCAAAATAGCTACAAAAGTAAAAGCAGACGTTTGTATTCAAACTCAAAAAGCAAACACACTAGAACATTTTTTTAATGTTTCAAAAAAGTACCTCAGATGTGTGTAACTTCTAATTTGTGCTGATTTATATTTAAGGTAACAATTCAATACATAGGCTAAAATCATATTTATTAATATTAATAATAATATGACAATATCTTAGTTAATACATACCCTGCTAGGAAAAAATATATATAAAAGCACTGATGTTCATTTGCTGAAGTGGTATTCAGGACCTGTGAATAAATTACTGAAAAAATTACTGCAAAATCATAATAATAATTTTATCACGGCTATAATAACAACATCCTCAACAAATAAAAAATAGATAATAAAGTTTGATTAATACGTACGTACAGTACCTGTCAAAAGTTTGGACACATTACAGTTTTTAGTGTTTTTGAAAGAAGTCTCTTATGCTCATCAAGCTGTACATTTATTTGATCAAAAATACAGAAAAAAACTGTAATATTGTGAAACAGAAAAGAAAAAAATATTATAGTTCTTTCTGTATTTCTGATCAAACACACAGGTAACAGGGTGGATCTCAAGAAAACATGCTCAGGTCATATTTCATAGGGAAAAAAAGAAAGAAGCCTTTTTATTCTTATTATATTTTCATTACTATAAATGGTTCATTTTAAATATAACATTTAAATCAGCATAAATTAAAGGCATTATTTATTACCATAAGGGTTTTCTTATGATACAATTTAAACAATACATCTCAATACATATATTTAGAATTTTTTTATTCATATTGGTTTGCATTGAATTAATTATCATGAAATTAATGACAATGCAAAACAAATAAAAAAAATGTTTTATAATAAATAAATTGAATTAATATGAATTTGGGGGATAAAATGTACGGTACAAAAATGGTTAATGGTTTTAAAAATAGTAAAATACATATATTTTTAAATAGCAAAATATTTAGAATTTCAATTTTGATATATAGTTCATTATATTCTCTTTCATTAGTATACAACATTAATTATAAATACTACGTTTATCTACATCAGCATAAATTAAATGCATTACATACTACTATAATGTTTATTTTTTACGTTTAATATATATTATGATAATATTATATTGTAATATATATGTTTTTAATAATACTTTTTTTTTTACATTAAATTAACAGAAATTTGGTGATTAAATGTGCTTTATTATAATAATAATAGCGTTAATTTTCTTAATGTAAAATATAGTTTTTATTTATATTGAAATTTATTATAAAGTAATTTTTATTCTTGTTAGATTTCCATTAATATAAACATTAATTACACATTTTACACACAGATGTTTGCATAAGCATAAAGACATCAAATATTCCCATGTTTATTTTTTACAAAACAATTTAAGTAATATATGCAAAATATATATTTTTTATTTTAATGTATACCTTTTTAATGTTATATCTAATATTATTCACTTTAGAATATGTTTGCATTAAATTAGTGAGAATATTATATAGTATTTTTCCATCAAAGCCATCAACACAATGTCTAATGAGGTAAAATGACAGGATATGAAGCTCTTTTGAAGTCTAATAAGTCTTTTTAGTCATATTTGTAGTGATGCCTAATGGCAGTGTGTCCCTCTAGTAGCGTCAGAGACACATTACACACTCACACACACACACACACACACACACACACACACACGTCTGGTTTGCTATCCTTTTGGGGACATCCCATAGGCGTAATGGTTTTTATACTGTACAGACCGTATATTCTATTGCCCTAAACCAACCCTACCCCTAAACCTACCCCTCACAGGAAACTTT
>NW_015542364.1:615665-622848 GCF_001515605.1 Sinocyclocheilus anshuiensis | reverse complement strand
ACACACTCACACACACACACTCTCACATACACACTCAAACACTCTCACACACACACACACACACACACTGCACTGACTGTGAAGAGCATCATATAGCACTGAACACACTCTCATTCACACACTGCACCGCTCTGGCTCTGAGCCAGATAAATAAATTAAATACTTATTAATACCGTCCACTTCACATTATAATGTTTCAAGTCAGAATGTCACTGGAAACATGTAAAATAACTGCTTTTGTAAGTCGTTTTGGATAAAAGCTAAAAGCTAAATGCAGAAATGTAAACATTCAAAGTTCAAAAGGTTGACAGAAAAACAATTTCATTTCCATAATGTAAAACATCATTAAATCAATGACACTGCAAAAGAAAAAAAAAAAAAAAAACCTTAATGGTTTTAAAAATAGGCTTTATATGTAAAATGTAATTATTAAAATTAAAATTCTAGTTCATTATATTTTCATTGGAAACATTTATTATAAATACTATGCTCATCTACATCAGCATAAATTAAATGCATCAAATATTACCATATTTTTTACAATACAATTTAAATAATATATTTAATATATATTTTGATGACATTTATATGTTTTTAATATTTTTTGCATTAAATATATTATACATTAAATAATGACAAAAAGCAAAGAAAAACTTTATGTCTGAAAACTAGGATTACTTTTCTTAAATATATTTTACTATATAGTTATTTTAATTTTCATTAGATTTCCATTACTATAAACATTAATTATAAATTGTACGTTTTTGTTTATCTACATCAGTGTAAATTAAAGGCATACAATTTGACCAAAATGTTTATTTTGTTTACAATACAATTTAAACAATAAATCTAATTTTCATAATATTATATCATAATGTAAGTTTTTAATGTTTTAATTAATATTTTAATATTCGTATTTATCACTGCATTAAATTAATGGGAATTTGGGGATAAAATGTGCTTATTTATAATTAACAATGACAAAATGAAAAAAAATATATGATTAATTTTGTTCATGTAAAATATATTTCTTTACTATACAGTTATTTTATTGTCGTAACATTTCATTACCATAAAACATTAACATGAAAAACATGTTTTTGTTGATCTACATCAGCATAAAGGCATCAAATATTACCATGTTTATTTTTTACATTACAATTGCTAAAATATATATTAATACAGTATAATATGTGACCCTGCAGCACAAAAGCAGTCTTAAGTCGCTGGGGTATATTTGTAGCAATAGCCAACAATACATTGTATGGGTCAAAATTATACATTTTTCTTTTATGCCAAAAATCATTAGGATATTAAGTAAATATCATGTTCCATGAAGATATTTTGTACATCTCCTACCGTAAATATATCAAAACTTAATGTTTGATTAGTAATATGCATTTCTAAGAACTTCATTTGAACAACTTTAAAGATGATTTTCTCAATATTTAGATTTTTTTGCACCCTCAGATTCCAGATTTTCAAATAGTTGTATCTCAGCCAAATATTGTCCGATCCTAACAAACCATACATCAATGGAAAGATTATTTATTCAGCTTTCAGATGATGTATAAATCTCAGTTTCCAAAAATTGACCCTTATGACTGGTTTTGTGGTCCAGGGCCACATATAGATAATATAGATGAAAACAGATAAAATGACGTAATTTCAAGTTGCATGTAAACATTAGTAAATAGGTAAACATTAGATCTGATCTGCAGTTGTAAATATGTTTTATGGGACTAAAAGATGAAAATACACTCACGTCATCTTCCTCATCAGTCATATCATCATCATCATCATCATCGTCGTCAGCAGTGCTGTGCTTGTATCCAGGCGGCAGCGGTGGCCCGACCACATCATCATCATCATCATCTTCCTCATCCTCATCCGTCTGAGCGCCGAGCGCAGGAGGAAGTGGAGGACCGATGACATCAGAGTCCTGCTTCCTGTTCACACAAACACATGATGACGGAACAAGTCGATTTCTCTTAAGAACTGGCATGAAAAAGCTATGGATTATCTTTGTGATATACTAGATCCACAAGGGAATGTTTACTCTTACTGTGATTTCATGTTTAAACACATTTCCCTGTGCTTCATAAGGAATTTCTTACAATGGCTACAGCTATACCAAATGCTCGTTCACTTAATGAAATAGTGATTGTAAAAAGGGAGCAGAATTGTTTGGTTGAAGACGCATGTATTTACGACCCAAAATGTAGTAATAAAATGATAAGAAATGTGTTTCAGTTAAGGAAAATAATTACTCCGAGGGACTTTTATTTTGGGGAATTTTTTAATAGATAAGATTAATTGGAAAAAAAGCATGGCTCTTACTTTATAAATTCTGTGTCCCCAATAAAGTAAAAGAATTACATTTAAAAATGGTGCATAATATATACCCCGCTAATGAGATAACATCCAAATCTGCTAATCCTCATTTGAATTGTAATTTCTGTATTGAGTCTATTGATCATCTTTTTTTCCAAATGCCAATTTTTCAATAATATGCCAATTTAGACATTGATTTAACTATGTGTGATATAATCTGTTATTTTTCTCATCGTAAACATAACATAGAATATATAGGAAATGTATTTATTTTATCGGGAAAATATTATATTCACAAATGTACATTTTCTTTAAAGTTACCCAAATTACATAATTTTCTTTGTGACTTTAACTACTTCATTATAACACTAAAAAATATTAACACTAAAAAAAAGTGTCAAAGTTGTGAAACTGTATAAGGATCTGCTGAATGCACAGTAATTCTCTATACTTTTTGTTTTATGTATTTACATTTAGACATTTAGTAGACATCAGTATAAATGAGGACAAAGCAATCAAAATCAACAAAAGAGCAATGATATGCAAGTGCTATAATAAGTCTCAGTTAGCTTAACACAGTACACATACCAAGGTTTTTTTAAATAATATAATAAATAAAAAGAAAACAGATAGAATAGAAAAAGAATAGAGCAAGCTAGTGTTAGAGGTCTTTTTTGCTTTTGTTAATTGTGAGCCTGCAGCACAAAAGCAGTCTTAAGTCGCTGGGGTATATTTGTAGAAATAACCAACAATACATTGTATGGGTCAAAATTATCCATTTTTCTTTTATGCCAAAAATCATTAGGGTATTAAGTTAAGATCGTGTTCCATGAAGATATTCTGTAAATGTCCTACCGTAAATATATCAAAACTTAATTTTTGATTAGTAATATGCATTGCTAAGAACTTCATTTGAACAACTTTAAAGATGATTTTCTCAATATTTAGATTTTTTTGCACTCTCAGATTCCAGATTTTCAAATAGTTGCATCTCAGCCAAATATTGTGCTATCCTAACAAACCATACTTCAATGGAAAGATTATTTATTCAGCTTTCAGATGATGTATATATATCTCAATTTCAAAAAATTGACCCTTATGACTGGTTTTGTGCTCCAGGGTCACAATTGTATGATAAATAAAAAGAAAACAGATAGAATACAAAAAGAATAGAAAAGCTAGTGTTTTTTTTAAAGAACAGAATTTGAACACAAAGTGCCAGACTGATTTAACCTTTTTTTTTTTTATTGCCTTCCTATATTATTTTTGTATTCATACTGTCATCCAATGTTGTATTTAATTGTTGACGTTTATTGTTTACGCTTGCAATAAGAAACAGATGATGACGGATCTCGTGACTGTACCTGGATGCTGACGCTGACGGCTCGCCGCTGCTGGCCTCAGCGTCCTGTTTCTCGCGCTCCTCTGTGACAGGAAAACTCAAAGTCAACAGAATTCTTCAAACTGACTGACTGACAGCTGACTAGAGGTGCAATAATAGAGTAATGACCTAAGACACGCTGGCTCCTCTCGATGGCCGTCCTCCTCGTCTGCTCAAACATGGCCTCCAGGTCAAAGGTTCGAGCTTTCTTCCCTGAGCACGAAACAAACAGGATTCAAACTCAGCATGTGACGCTGAAAACACACACAGTTAACTGCTTGTGCTCCAGAAACACTCACCAAACCCAGAGAAGCCCATGACAGATGAGACGTCTGCATCGCTACTGGAGTCCCCTGTGATCAGACCAAACCAACCATTCAATATCAGCAGCAGTATTACTACCTCTACATGCCATTGAGAAGCGATAGTAAAAATAATAAAATAGATCACGATAAATAATCATATTTTAAAGGGAGATTAGAATTTAATTTTCAAAATATCTGCTATTGAAATTATTACAGATTTTCTGTTATTATTTCCATTATTATTATTATTATTATTATTATTATTATTATTACATAATGAATAATAATAAATAATAACAATTATATTCTAAAGGGAAATTAGAATTTAATTTTCAAAATATCTGCTATTGAGATTATTACAGATTTTCTGTTATTATTTCCATTATTATTATTATTACATAATGAATAATAATAAAAAGAATAATTAAAAAATATATATTTTAAAGGGAAATTAGAATTTAATTTTCAAAATATCTGCTATTGAAATTATTACAGATTTTGTTATTTCCATTATTATTATTATTATTATTATTATTATTACATAAACAATGAATAATAAATAATAAAAAAATAAAATAAAAATTATATTCTAAAGGGAAAATTAGAGTTTGATTTTCAAAATTTCTGCTATAGCTATTACAGAATTTCTGTTTTTATTATTATTATTATTATTATAGAATTACTACCTTTACAAAAAGTACTATGTTGTGTGTATATAAACAATGAATAATGTATGGGTGGCAGTCAAAAATGTATAAATACAATTATTATTATTAATAATAATATTCTAAAGGGAAAATTTGAGTTCGATTTTTTTTTACATTTTTATTTCTATTATATAATTATAACCTTTACAAAAGGTACTGTGTTGTATATTTATTTGTAACAATGAATAATGTATGAATGACAGTAAAATTTTAATCAAATTAAAAAAGCATCTAAAGGGAAAAAATTATATTATTGCCTTACATTATAAAAACGAATATGGTGTGCGAGTGATACATAAAAAAACACTTTATATATTTTATTTTATTTATTGAATGGTGGATAATGTGTAGGTGGTAGACAAAATATATATGCTAATGAATGAACCTATCCCTTGACGTGATTGGTTATTGAATGTTGCGACGTAGCAAGCCCAGCGTTTCTGGGACTGTCTTTGGGAAACTACAGTTTTAACCCTCATGCGTCTCTCCCGAACCGATAACAAAAATGTCCCTCGCGGGTCAAAATGACCAGAAGGCCAAAAATGACACTAATTTTATTTTTTATTGGAACATTTTTATAATTTTTTTCTAATTTTTTTAATGTAGGTTTTTCTATTATTTTCTGGTGATTTTTTTTTATCATATTTACCTTTTATTCTAGGTATTTTTAAGAAAACATAAGCAAATAAGCAGTTTTAAGTACATTATTTCACCAAAAAACACAACTATTTCAGTCCGGTTTCATCAAAAACCAACAGATGGCATTGGAATTGAGTCACTGAGTGTCTCTGATGCATCAGGTGGGGAAAAATGACATAAAATTGCTTATGGTTACAGCCACTAGAGGGGCTTATAGAACCCTATGGAGATTTTGAACTGAGCAAAACTAGTGAAACATGAGAAATGAGAAAATCTTAAGGCTTCAATTTGTTTGTTTATGGATTAAAATATATATTGAAACATTACAAAATCCAAATTTTGTAAAAAAATAAATAAATAAAAAATTCTAACTGAATTATAACCTAAACATATGCATATTCATACAAATTCATATGAAATAAATATATATTTTTAAAAATATAAATATGATATAAACTCATTGGTCTCCACCATGATCACTCAAATCTGTGTTAAGAAAAAAAATTGGGAAAATGACAGTCATATCCCAGCAGAAACATTAAAAATATTACAATGTGTTCTATGAGAGTGTGTGTACCATGTGTGTTTGTGCATGTGTGTGTATGTGAGTTTCTGCATTGGGGATATTCTGTAGTCTCTTTACTGGATTGTCTCAGATTTTGTATATAAAAAAAATCAAATGTAATGAAAGATGCAGTTTTCTCGTAAATTCCATTCATTCCTATGCGGGTCAAAATGACCCGAGAGGGACACTTTTGTTACTTTTTTTATTGCACCAATTTAAACTTCCAATTTTTTTGTGTATTAAAGTAAAGACATCTTGGACCGGTACGATCAACACACGATTTTTAGAATTTTTTTGAAAAAACTTTTTGGGTCAAAACGACCCGAGGGAGGGATGAGGTAAATACTCAGCAATGGTGTTGATTAATGGATTGGCACATGGTTTGTCTAAAAGCAAATTAAAAACAGCACATAGACAAATAAACAACATTAAAAAAAAACTACAGGGGGACTTTAATAAAATAAAAAAAAATTCAAAAAAATTATCTAGAGGCAAAATAAGTTTCATTCTATAATTCATATTATTCTATCATAATTTATATTATTAATTACTTTCACGAAAAATACTGTGGTGCTACAGTGATGACAGGAAGTGGTAATACTATGGTACACCTTTGATATATATTTCCATACCACAATATAGTATACTGCAGCGTTATGAAATATCCAGAGCACTTTAACCAATACCATGGTACAACGTATTGCACTCATAAAGCAGAAGGGCCCCTGAGAGCCAAAACACGAGGCCAGTTAAGTCACTATGAAGACAAAAATAAGAGCAATGGCTCTGATATTCTCGGATATTATTGAAGAATCAGCAGAATCACATGTGCAGGAGTCTGTGGTTATTATTATTATTATTACAGCCGCGGCGCCTGGAACGGACTTCATTAAACCACCGAGGCTTTCAGAAAACCGCTGCCCTGCACTTTGAACACATTCACTTCACTTACACGACAGAAACACTCCACGACTGACAAACTAAACTCCAAAACTCACCAGAATCACTCCCGCGATCAGCCATGACAACAATATCACACACTTCCGGGACTCACTTCCGGGAGTCAAAATAAAAGTCTCTCCTAAATACGAGTTCGACGACGTCATCGCGACCTACAATAATCTCACTTACTTTTCTTTTTTTTTTGACAAATGCTCTTAACAAACAAAAGTGTGTTATAAAACGGAGAGTTCCGGTCCTTGATTCTGATTGGCTGAGCCGCGTTCGAAGCTGTTGTAAATTACTCTACAAA
>NW_015542364.1:612238-615634 GCF_001515605.1 Sinocyclocheilus anshuiensis | reverse complement strand
TTATTTGCTCTGTTTTATTTTGTGAAACCTTACTACGTATATGGAATAACCGTTTTATAAAAGCAATAACTCCCGTGAAGCCGTGGTTTACAGTGAATTTATAACAGCTAGCTTCGCTTCGTGCCTAACAACTACCCTTAGCTGTTATAAATTCACTGTAAACCACGGCTTCACTGGGCTTATTGCTTTATTTACTCATACACAATAATTAATCATTATAAATGATATAAGTAAAAATTAATAATTGTATTAGAAATGCTATTACTAATATGCTATTTATGAACCTTATAATATAAATACACGACTGTACTAAAACGAATCTGAAGACAAAATGCTTTTATTATTATCTAAAAAAAAAAAAAAAAAGCTAATTATTTTTATTTTTTTCAGAAATTACGCTTTGTTCAAGCCGATGATGTCCGGAGCTCATATTTAATGTGTTATTGATGATCATGTCATTAAAAAAATGGGAGATATGAGATCTTCAGTTTCGTATTAACGCCTGTTGCACGTTTTAATTCAAGTTTATTTGTATAGCGCTTTTCGCGATACAAATCGTTGCAAAGCAGCTTTACAGAAAATTTAAGTTTCTACAATATATTTAGTAGTAGCTTGTCAGTGGTGACTGTGTCAAATTGATGTACATATGGCAGAAATGTACGGTAAAATTCAGTTAATGACGTAATCAAACAGCAATGATTATGTGTTGCAATCAAACTTGTAGCAAAATGTGGTAGTTTATGTTGTTTCAGGGTTGGCATCATCTCATTTTATTAAAGGATTTTCAGTAAACAATTTTTAGAAATGCAAAATGACATGTTAAAGACATTTCAAAGCCGTCGTATAGTTTCCGGAAGGCTCTGCGTTCTGAAATGAATCCAACAACACCACGCACCTGCCAGAGATTCCTGTTTATTCTGCTCAAACAGACACTAATGATACACACACAAACACACAGCACAATCAATCACAGTCAGCAGCGTCTGGACGCTTGTGGAAAACGTCTCCTTCACTGCTGCTCTGCCACGATCCTCTCGATGGCGGCCCAGTCCAGTTTGCTCAGGACGCTGCCGGTGCTTTGAGAAAGAGCGTCCAGATCCAGATCCCGCAGGAGATCCGCATCGGTCAGCTCCTCGTCCAGCGTCTCACAGCCCTGGAGAAAACAGGAGGATCAGAGGAGCTGCTGTGTTCAGCCAAGACAACAAGTCCAACTTTTACAATGAACCAAAAGCACTGTATTTTGTGTCCATACTTATTTCTTATTATTTAGAATTTTGACTTGATAGTACTAGACAATATTCAAAATATATATATAGAAATAAATGATACTTTATTTATTCCTTAAACACTTTTTTTCTAATATTTTTTATACTATATATAGAAATAAATGGTGCATTATTCACAATTTTCATTTCTATATAAAATAATGTAAAATAAATGTAAATTTAAGTAAAAAAAAATATATATATATAGTCCACTGAAAACATATGCATTACATTACACATTTAAGGTAATATAAGACTACTTTTAGATTACTTTTGATACTTATTACATTTTTGGTCATAGACAACGTATGTTGAAGATATAACTTTTGGTATTTTGCATGGTCTGTTATTGGAGTAGAGTCACTCGGGTGGGAATTTTAATTCCTATTCACTGGGAATAAAAAAAAATCATTTAGCAGATGCAGAGACATATGCAGAGACATATAGACCGGGGGAAAATATTAGAAAAAAATCATATTATTTTAAATTAATATAGTGTTTAGGTTAAAAAAAAATGAGTAATTTATGTATATGAATTATAATATGTATATTATAAATCATTATATATAATTATTAATTACAATTAATTATTAATAAATATAATCACGAATAATGCATTCTTTAGTTGCTTATAAAGAGTACTTACTTTTAGGTTTTACATGTGCATATATATTTATATATCGCTAAAGACTGCTTCATCGTGGCTGATTTGCAGATTGAATCCAAAAAGTTGCTCTATATTTTCCTATTTTTCCTATTTCCTTTTAATTTCCAGTGAAGGTCATTTTTGGCCATATAGCCTTCTCTCATTTTTTTTATTTTTATTTTGTGTTCATATACTATATAGCAAGTGGCAAAAAAGTAATACATTTTGTATCGTTCTGATTAAGTAACAATAAAATAAACAAATAAATACAAATAAAACCTTGGTCTAAACTGGCAGAAGACTAGCAGAGGGTTAGAGGCAGCTAACTAGGTTTAGTTCGGTAGGTTAGTGTCTGTGTCTCACCGGTCTGATGTCCTGATCCTCTTCATCGTCTCTCTCATTGTCGCTTACAGTTAAAGTCCTTCTCTGATTTTATTATTGTTTGCAAGGTTGCAACGTTACTTTGCAATATTTTAAATATCTTTTGGTATTTTGCATGGTCTGTTATTGGAGTAGAGTCACTCGGGTGGGAATTTTAATTCCTATTCACTGGGAATAAAAAAAAATCATTTAGCAGATGCAGAGACATATAGACCGGGGGAAAATATTAGAAAAAAATCATATTATTTTAAATTAATATAGTGTTTAGGTTAAAAAAAAATGAGTAATTTATGTATATGAATTATAATATGTATATTATAAATCATTATATATAATTATTAATTACAATTAATTATTAATAAATATAATCACGAATAATGCATTCTTTAGTTGCTTATAAAGAGTACTTACTTTTAGGTTTTACATGTGCATATATATTTATATATCGCTAAAGACTGCTTCATCGTGGCTGATTTGCAGATTGAATCCAAAAAGTTGCTCTATATTTTCCTATTTTTCCTATTTCCTTTTAATTTCCAGTGAAGGTCATTTTTGGCCATATAGCCTTCTCTCATTTTTTTTATTTTTATTTTGTGTTCATATACTATATAGCAAGTGGCAAAAAAGTAATACATTTTGTATCGTTCTGATTAAGTAACAATAAAATAAACAAATAAATACAAATAAAACCTTGGTCTAAACTGGCAGAAGACTAGCAGAGGGTTAGAGGCAGCTAACTAGGTTTAGTTCGGTAGGTTAGTGTCTGTGTCTCACCGGTCTGATGTCCTGATCCTCTTCATCGTCTCTCTCATGCGTCTGATCTTTCTCTTTCACTGCTCTCGGTTTTGCTGTAAAGACGAGAGGAATCCATGTGTCATCCCCACACAACAACAAATGTGTGAATATATGGAGGAATGTACATCCTTGCTTAACTATACCTGTTATCTTGTCTGTCCATCCATCCATCCATCCATCCATATCTATCTATCTATCTATCTCTCTATCTATCTATCTCTCTATCTATATCTGTGTATCTATCTATCTATCTATCTATCTATATCTGTGTATCTATCTATATCTGTGTATCTATCTATCTATCTATCC
>NW_015542364.1:607543-612186 GCF_001515605.1 Sinocyclocheilus anshuiensis | reverse complement strand
CTATCTATCTATCTATCTATCATCTATCTATCTATCTCTCTGTCTCTCTGTCTATCTATCTATCTACCTCTCTCTTTTGAATGCAATTAATCGTGATTAATCGTTTGACAGCACTAATATATATATATAGACTTATTAATTAAATTCGTCAACGTCAAGTTAAACCAAATTAAAATGAAAAATGCTGCCTCAGCAACTAGCTGAAATTAAATAAGTTTTTTAATATATTTTATTTTTAAGTTAAAAATTATTTCAAGTACCCAGTTTTTTATGCTTTTAGTTTCAGTTTTAGTAATCTATAATAACCCTGGTTTCACCAAGACAAACTCCTTGTGTGCGTGTGTGTGTGCGTGTAAGCACACTCGGTAATAAATCTCATTCAGATTCTGACATTTTTACAAAAACATGTCCAAACTGTCCTTACTGTGATGAACGGTCTTCGTGTCTTGTCTGGACTTCGGGTCGGACAGCATCCCGCGGCGAGTCACCCTGGATAACCGATCAGCTGGAAGAGCGCTGGCTGAAACACAGCAACGTGGGATTGAAACCATACTCAAATGATCAACATCTGTGAGCCGTGCTGGCAGAATGAGTGTGAATGCACACGGTCTAATTTTGAGCTACAGGCAAAAGAAGTGAAAAATGTCAGTTTTGGTCTAATTTGAGGTTTTCACAAAAATTAGTCCATTAAGCCCTCTTCTAGCGATCCCAATGCTCCAAATAGTAATTAAACATCTGAAATGATCTTTATTTGTACGTTTTCTGAGAGGAGTACCTTTTTCTCCACTTGCTTCTGCTTCTCATCACAAGTTGTAGGTTTATTAGGGCTGTAAAAAAAAAATCGAATTTCGAATATTCGTCGAATTTTTTTTCAAAAATCCACGTTTTTGCATTCGAATTTTAGGTCTGCATCAGCCGTCAGGCAGCCTTATCAGTGGCACACGAAATGCGACGACGATGTAAGTGTCATTGCATTTTAATGCTTTTGTTAGCCTATCCAGTTGAACCCACTAGATGCTGCGCTGCTACGTTGTTCATTCAATATATAGCGGAAAACGAGAGCATCAGTGTGGAGAAGATGTTGTATACGTCAAAACTGTTCACACAGAACGCATATTTATCACATTTTCTAGCAGGACATCTATCAGCGTTGCACTCGCGTCTCGCACAAGAGAGCCGCATGTTTAGAAAGACATGTAAAATTAATGCAAGTTCAACTTTTAAATAACATGTCTCGAGACTTTATGGCGGTTTCCCCCATCCCACTGCATCTCATGTTTTTAAATGAAGAAAGTAGCCTACTCTTTGTGATTGGTTTTCGGTCCTTTGTATTAAACTATACATACATGCATGGTGCTGTTTTTTTTTCTAATTGTTTAAGCAACTTTATTAATTATATATGGTTTTATAAACATTATTTTAAACATTATGCACTTTTTTCCAAAGATAGTCGTGTTATTTTATTACGCTTTGAAGAAATGTGCATAAATTTTTTGCTCGATGCGCCCTCTTGTGGCCTCAGGAGAGAAGCCAAAAGCTTTTTTTCCCCTTAACTGAAATTATGCCTTTTAAATTCGAATATAATTCGAATTTTGATAATATTTAAGTGGAAAATTCAAATTGAGTTTTTCAGTCATTTTGACAGCCCTAAGGTCTATTGTTGCAAAGTGCAGCATTGCAGCTTTGTGAATATTCATATCGAATTCTCGATGAGTCCCAACCAGTGAAATATGATTTTCAAACCCATGATGAAAACAAAACAAACGCGCTGACTGACATTTGCAAAGCTCTTCGAGAGTGTGCGATCTCCCTATAAAGTACATTATTGCTAAATATGTCTTGGCGAGATTCACACAAACATAATCTGTTATGTCTCACATGAACGTTTAGTGAATGGTTGGGGAAAAATCTGATGTGTGACATTATATTAGATCCATGCATTACAGTAGGCCTTAATATAGATCTGTCTCAATGTTAATCATACATTAAAAGAAAAGACGGAATCAATCGCTGCTCTTGATTAATCTACTGTTTATTTGCATCTGTGTTCTTATTTTTAATAACAAAGATAAAAAAATAGCTATATTGTGATTAATAATATTAATAAAAGAATTGGAGGAAAATATGCAACGTTGCTCAGTGATTTTGCTTTGGAATCTTCAGAAAATTTGACTTGATTTTTCTCTAAAATATGTAGCTCAGTCATTTTTTGTTGATTCCAACGTCATATATTATTTTGAAGGTATTTTATTGGAGAACATGGAAATAAATATAACTAATTTGTGAGCCTGGAGCACAAAAGCAGTCTTAAGTCGCTGGGGTATATTTGTAGCAATAGCCAACAATACATTGTTTGAGTCAAAATTATCCGTTTTTCTTTTATGCCAAAAATCATTAGGATATTAAGTAAAGATCATGTTCCATGAAGATATTTTGTACATTTCCTACCGTAAATATTAAAACTTAATTTTTGATTAGTAATATGCATTGCTAAGAACTTAATTTGAACAACTTTAAAGATGATTTTCTCAATATTTAGATTTTTTTGCACCCTCAGATTCCAGATTTTCAAATAGTTGTATCTCAGCCAAATATTGTCTTATCCTAACAAACCATACATCAATGGAAAGATTATTTATTCAGCTTTCAGATTATGTATAAACCTCAATTTCAAAAAATGGACCCTGGTTTTGTGATCCAGGGTCACATTTTGAAAATGTGCTCGTTCCGACTCATTTTGCAAGCACGGGTCACATTTATAAATGAAATAATGACACAAATATGAACCTGGTCTGTGCAAGCCGAGTCTGCCGCTCAAAGAGCCGTGTGTTTTCGCTGCAGACGTCCTCTGAAGCACGACGGTTTTCCCCAGAGAAGCCTGTGGTCCGCTCGGACTCCTGGGAATCCTCTTATTTTTCCCGATGATCCTGAAGCACAGCGCAGGACGTTTAGCATGGATTTCTCCAAACAAAGCACTGGATCTGCATCAAAAACAACAACTGCAGCCTGCACAGAGGCGGCAGTCCCAGAATGCACCTGAGGCTCTGCTGTGGGTTTGTGGGAAGGTTGATGGGTGTGGTGAGCAGCTCCGAGATCAGACCGCAGGCGTCACGCGCTCTCTGTTCATGATGCTCCTGAAGAAGCAGCCTGAAACACACACGGATCACATGAAACACGCGTGAAAAGCAGCGTATGTTAGTTTAGCACATGCACTGTGAACACACAATCAGACCTGGCGCGCTCTTCTTTGGTTCTCCTGCTGGCTGCCAGATCTACAGAGGTTGGATTCTGCTGCGGGAATGAATTATTCAGAAGAATAAAGTTACTAACAGGCTTGTGTAAAACTAAAACTTCAAGCTTCACTTATAGACTTACATACGTGTGGAAAAAGCTAGACAGATATTGTTTTTGATTGACCTTATTTGTTTTTATTAATACACTGTTTTATGGATTGTGCTATGCAATTGTTTTATTAATGTACAATGTCCCTGTTAACTAAACAAATAAAATAAAAATAAAATTATGTTTCACCAATAGTTTTTTAGTATAGAACTAAAGCTGTATAGGCAAGGCAAGTTTATTTATATAGCACCTTTCATACACAATGGTAAATTCAAAGTGCTTTACATAAAATAAAGTAAAATAATCATTTAAAAAAAAAATAATCACAACAATAAAACGGGGAACTTAAAAACTTTTAAAATGAGATATTTGTGCAGAAATTCACAGCACTGATAAATTCACAGGAAGTGCTGGATTTAAGGTTTTTAGCTGCACATGCTTTCTTCCAAGAATATTTCAGTAATGTTCAGCCTCTAGATAATATTATTGTTAATTAAAAATTATTATTTATACTTAACTGCTATTAAATTTGATTATACATGTTTTTATATGAAAAAAAAACTATGTACATATTTTCTAAATTAAAGATTAAATTATATATTACAATTATTTAGTTAGATAATTTAATATTGCATTTATTATTTTTAATATATAAAATATATAAAAAAGTTTTATATATATCAAGGATGCATTAAATTGATCAAGAGTGACAGTAAAGATATTTACAATGTTACAAAAGATTTATATTTCTAATAAATGCTGTTCTTTTGAACTTTCTGTTTATCTGTGAATCCTGAAAAATAAAATGTGTCACGGTTTCCACAAAAACATTAACTGTTGATAATAATCAGAAATGTTTCTTGAGCAGCAAAGCAGCATATTAGAATGATTTCTGAAGATCATGTGACACTGAAGACTGGAGTAATGATGCTGAAAATTCAGCTGCGCATCACAGCAATAAATTACAGTTTAAGATACACTACAATAGAGAACAGTTATTTTAAATTATAATAATGTTTCACAATATTACAGTTTACTGTATTTTTAATCAAATAAATGCAGTCTTGATGAGCAA
This sequence comes from Sinocyclocheilus anshuiensis, assembly GCF_001515605.1. Classification (NCBI taxonomy): domain Eukaryota; kingdom Metazoa; phylum Chordata; class Actinopteri; order Cypriniformes; family Cyprinidae; genus Sinocyclocheilus; species Sinocyclocheilus anshuiensis. The sequence continues at coordinate 607,769 of NW_015542364.1, read as the reverse complement.
TAAGAGACTTTCAAAAACCTTAAACAGATCTTACGACTCCAGACTTTTAAACAGTAGTTTATGTATTTATAAAAATTTAATTATTCATATAATCAATGTGGAAATAAATATGTGACCCTGGAGCACAAAAGCAGTCTTAAGTCACTGGGGTATATTTGTAGCAATAGCCAACAATACATTGTATGGGTCAAAATTATCGATTTTTCTTTTATGCCAAAAATCATTA
>NW_015542364.1:606828-607073 GCF_001515605.1 Sinocyclocheilus anshuiensis | reverse complement strand
TGCATAAATCTCAATTTCAAAAAATTGACCCTTATGACTGGTTTTGTGGTCCAGGGTCACATATTAGCAACTGTAAATACATGATTGAGAATCCTAATCTATAACCCAACACAAACAGGTTTTTCTCAACATGAAGAAAGACGAGAAGAAAACTGATTCTGAGAATAATTATTAGGGATGCACCGATACCACTTTTTCCAGTACTCGCCCGATACCGATACTTTTATTTTTGGTACTTGCCGATA
>NW_015542364.1:606100-606761 GCF_001515605.1 Sinocyclocheilus anshuiensis | reverse complement strand
ACTGTATATCCTTCGGTTATTTTCACACTTAATTATGCCCATTAAAATGTATTTTACAAGTTTTTGTTACTTTCACTGTTAATTTTTTTGCTCTGTGGTACATCATCTTTAATTTAATAGTGTTAGAGCTGCTCCATTGCAGCGGCTTAGTACTGTAATCACGCGCTTTGCTGTAATAATGCAGGGAACCACTCGTTATAAATCTCCTAACTGTGATATTTTCAGAAATAGAAGTTGCATTTTTTTTTTCATCTGAAATGTGGTGCGATTTATATTCCAAAGCCACTCATATAATGCAGAAACACTCAAGCAAGCAAAACACACTCAACGCATGCATGTATTTGTGGTGCAGAATAGTACAGCCTAGCGCATTTCACACAGGCTGCTAGATTCACTTTCGCCAGAAAGTCGTGTATGCCTAAAGCTGAAAATACATGATGTTTATAGTGAATGCCCTTATGAATGGTCTTATTTTTACGATTTAGTTTTAATCCAAATGATGCGTGTGCTAAGTGAGTGAACATCAAAGATCACACAACAGAAGTGCGCTCTCTCTCTCTCTCGTTAAGTAACTTGTGCATAGTTTTACTTACTTGTTTTTGACATATCTGACCGAACTACAAACTTGCCAGTGATGTCTGTGAGAAAGATATATTCACTC
>NW_015542364.1:602223-605872 GCF_001515605.1 Sinocyclocheilus anshuiensis | reverse complement strand
GCGTTAATACTGAATGTTTAACATTATATTCATTGCATACATATACTTCGTAGTAGACATCCTTAACTCCTTTCTGCTGTCTGTTGTTCTGTTGTCGGTGTTTCTTTGTTTGAATATGGCGCTTATCACATGCTGTGTGGTATCGGCGTTTGGTATCGGGGCATTTTAACAAGTACGAGTACAGGAGACCAGTATCGGTATCGGTGCATCCCTAATAATTACAATCAAAAGCAAACAGTTTGACAGAGGTTTGATCTGCAGCGTCTCACATGTTTAACTGGAGAGATGAAGGGTCTGCGCTCTCTCTCTCTCTTCTCTTCTCTCTGTTTTCTGTACTCTATCAGTCGTTCTCTCTGTTTCCTCCTCATCCACATCCTCAGATCCCTGCGCTCCTCCTCCATCATGGCTCCGCTCGGCTTGACCTCTGACCTGCCGCCCACCACACACACGCAGACCAATCAAATCAATCAATAAATATGTCACGCATCCCTCACTGACCTACTTAGCCAATCATAACACAGATCGTTTCGATTCAGACTGTTCAACAGTCAGACTCTTTTATCCAAACAGGGTAAGTACAGGTGACTAAAACTATTAAAAACATTTTCACTGACTGAAATAAAATAAAATAAACAAAACTTATACTTTGTTATTTCATTTTATTTTGTTAAAATTTAGGTAATTTTTATTTTTAAATTTTCTTTTTAATTTTAGTTAGCATTTTAGTAATTTGTTGTGTGTGTTTTTTAATGACTTAAAACTATTAAAAACATTTTCACTGACTGAAATAAAATAAAATAAACAAAACTTATACTTTGTTATTTCATTTTATTTTGTTAAAATTTAGGTAATTTTTATTTTTACATTTTCTTTTTAATTTTAGTTAGCATTTTAGTAATTTGTTGTGTGTGTTTTTTTAATGACTATATAGGTTTTATTAACTTTTTTCTTGTTTTCAGTTTATCAATAAAATGTTAATTAAAGTAAAAAAGAAAATAGAAAATGGAAAGATAAAAACTCAGTCAAAATAAAATTAAAGTTAAAATAATTTATTGAATGTTATATATTGAATTTTTTAATTAGTGGAAACAAAGAGACATTTAGAATAACAATAAATTTAATAAAATCACTACAGTACATTTTATTAATATTTTGAGTTCAGGTTTATTTTTCCATTTTCTTTTTTATTTTATTAAACATTTAATCCATTAGCTGTGTGTTTTTTAAAGTCTATATAGTTTTTATGAATTTTTATTTCATTTTTAAAATAACAATAAATTTAATACAATCACTACAGAACATTTTATTAATATTTTGAGTTAGGGTTTATTTGTCCATTTTCTTTTTAATTTTATAAAATATTTTATTCATTAGCTGTGTGTGTTTTTTTTAAGTCTATATAGTTTTTATGAATTTTTATTTCATTTTTAGTTTTAGTTATTTTAGGCTTTCAACTAAACAAAAATAACTAATACTAAAAATAAAACAATAAATTAATAAACTTTTAAAAAACACACACACAAACAACAACAACAAATCAATAAAAAGTTAACTAAAATTAGAAAGAAAATGGAAACATAAAAACTCAGCATCTGAGCAAAAACTGCTCATGAATAACTCGACTATGACTGTTTCTGATGAAAGAAACGTTGACTAACACCATAAGAGGGAATAATACGTGCTCTAACTACTACAAAGCTGTATTAGGTTGCTTTAACCATCCTAGTGAGCTCATTTGTGAAGCTGACCTGCTCAGATGAAGCGTTCCTGATCGGGACAGATCCAGCGCTGATGGGGATAAAGCACCGTCCCTGATTAACTCACACAGAATGTCCTTCACGTCACTGAGGCCGCTGACACCGAGAGTCTCCTCCGCCGGCCTGACGAGAGAAAAACAGGATGAAATCCCGATGGAAAAATACAGAGAAATCACTGGCAAAGAGTCAAATACTTCAGACTCACTTCACAGGATTCTCAAGCAAAGACTCTGTCAAATCTGCAGGAACAGAACCAGAGACACACACATCCATGACTTCAGCTGTAGGTGTGTGTGTGTGTGTGTATGTGTGTGTGTGTGTGTTTGTGAGTGTGGGTGAATGATATAAACAACCTCCTCAGTAAAATCCTTTAGAATATAGAGAGGAATAAAATTGATTAGTTTGGTTTATACAAGTGCAACTGAAGTGGAGAAAAATCTCTTTAAAGATATGTACTGTATAGAGGTGTCGCGATATACCGGTATTGACGATAACCGTGATATTCGAATCATGAAATATCGACATCGTGTTAATTTAGGGTGTCACGATATACCGTATTGACGATAACTGATATTCGAATCATGAAATATCGACATCGTGTTAATTTAGGGTGTCACGATATACCATTGACGATAACCGTGATATTCGAATCATGAAATATCGACATCGTGTTAATTTAGGGTGTCACGATATACCGTATTGACGATAACTGATATTCGAATCATGAAATATCGACATCGTGTTAATTTAGGGTGTCACGATATACCGGTATTGACGATAACTGATATTCGCATCATGAAATATCGACATTGTGTTAATTTAGGGTGTGATGAAATACCGGTATTGGCGATAACCATAATATTTAAAATGAACAGGACACTTATGAAAACAGGACTTGCAAAATAGCCAACTCCAGCGACAGTACCAGAGTTGAGCTCCCAGGGGGCAGTATTGTGCATTAACGCTGACACCTGTCAAACAAGACGACGACGCAGCGCAGAAGAACCATGTTCAATATTATACAGACAGTAAGTTAACTTGTTAACAGCGGTTTCCTGTGTTCATATGTTTAAATAAAGGGGTGATTCTTTTAACAAGTACAGCGTTTTCTTTACTCGTCTAATTTGTTTTGGTTTCAGTTTTGACGTAAACAACATTTTGAATGAACAGCGCAGCAGCGCCGCATCTAGTGGGTTCAACTGGATAGGCTAAAAAAACGAATTAAAATGCAATGACACCTACATCGTCATCGCATCTCGTGTGCCACTGATAAGGCAGCTTGACGCACACCTAAAATGTGGATTTTTATTTTAAATTCGACGAATATTCGAAATTCGTTTTTTTTTTTTTTTGACAGCCCCAAGTGTATTTTGCATGTTTTCTTTCCACTAGTCTTAAGCAGCACGTATGTGAGGAGAGATGATCATGTACCTGTCGGAGGAAAGCGCTCGTGATAGACTGAACTTCGGGTCAATGCAGAAGAAGACAAAACCTCCTCATCTTCTCTCTCTGGGTCGGTCATCGCTCCAAACCGATGCGGTGAAGGACAGTAGCTCCTCACTGTTCACACATTCAGCAGAACTGTTCAGCGGCCTTGTTTATTCTACTATACTTCTCTATATAAAGCTACTGAAGTCGTCTCACCTTCTTGTATGACTCTGAGAGAGCTGGACTGAGGTTTCTTCTCCATCACTGAAGGACTCTGTGTCTCAATAGTGTTCACCAGCTGAAGTAGAGCACAGTCAGAGTTAGGGCTGCACGATTAATCGAATGTGATAGTCATGCGCATCTTGTCAGTAAAGCCGGTTCTGTGATCAGTAGTAAATCTCCATCGTGTGCTTTCAGATGGAGCAGCATTTACTACACAGAGCCATATTTCACTGAACAGCTAC
>NW_015542364.1:594602-602163 GCF_001515605.1 Sinocyclocheilus anshuiensis | reverse complement strand
TCACTGACAAGTTACGCAAAAAAAAAAAAGAATAGCAGACGATATAATCGTGTGATTATGAAATTGAAAAAAACGAAAATGAAAGATGTTTGCATAGCTTCTCAGTGAACTACGGCTCTGTGTAGTAAATGCTGCTCCATCAGAACGCACGTGAAAATACCACATTTAATAACATGTTTTTATTCCAAACTCACTTCATATCATCAGTCGAGTGTTTGAAATAAATCCTTCTGAGATGATGTGGCTTCTTACACTGAATAATATTATTATATACTTTATCATATTAAACATTATAATAAGATGAACTCAGATAAACCATAATCAGAACGCACGTGAAAATACCACATTTAATAACATGTTTTTATTCCAAACTCACTTCATATCATCAGTCGAGTGTTTGAAATAAATCCTTCTGAGATGATGTGGCTTCTTACACAGAATAATATTATTATATACTTTATCATATTAAACATTCTAATAAGATGAACTCAGATAAACCATATATTGCTGTAGTCGTGTGTTTATTAGTCACGTTGAATCAATGAAAGCAGTTAAATCTTCTGTTTATTCAGCAACCACTATAGGGCTTCCCTGGATTTCTTCTGCGCGAGAGCGCCCTCTGGCCTTCGATTGGAGATTTACTACTGATCACAGAAAGATGCGCATGACAGTCGCAGCTTTTCACCGTGTCCTAATTACACGCGTCGCGACAAGATTCCAGTGACAATCAATTTGGGTGTCAACACCAAACGCGACAGAATCAATCAAATGTCACAGCCTATCAGAAGCGTGTGTGGGCGGAGCCTCTCTGGAAGCGCACTGCACTCGCAACGAAATGGATAAGCTTATAAACTAATTCATAAATATGAAACCTTTTTAACATCATTAAATGTACATACTGACTGACTGATACCATCTTTGACATGGAATAGACTCGTTGGTTGGTTCGCAGTGAGTTCACGGTTTTAACGGACATATTTGCTTTAATTTATTTTCAAGATCTGAGAACTGTTGTTGCTTTCAGTACGGCTATAAGGTCACGCAAAATGATATTTAAACTCATATTAGACACGTTTAACTTTGAATAAAGCACATAATCACCTGAGATTATCTACTGTCATGTTGTTGTTCCAGCCGCGACGTCGCGGAAATAGAAACCGTTTATAAATTTGAAATTCTGTGTTTCGCCGTCGCGGCTAGTTAGAACAAAAACTCAGATTAACATGGAAAAGATACCTTATAAAACGGAGAGTTCCGGTCCTTGATTCTGATTGGCTGAGCCACGTTCTAAATTACTCTACAAAGTAACATACACCTTTGTTTACATTTGTGTGTTTCTCGGCAACCACTTTGTTGCAACCACAACTGTTTCTGAGGAGCTACATTGTTTGGTGGAAGAATACTGTTTTTATTAATATCATTACACTTTATTTGCTCTGTTTTATTTTGTGAAACCTTACTACGTATATGGAATAACCGTTTTATAAAAGCAATAAGCCCCGCTTCGCGTCGTGCCTAACAACGCCCCTTAGCTGTTATAAATTCACTGTAAACCACGGCTTCACGGGGCTTATTGCTTTATTTTATCGCGTGTCACGGCGTCGCATCGCGTGTAGTTAGGACAGGGTGTTTGCCTAATTGCGATTGCGATTTTATTGCGACTTATCGTGCAGCCCTAGTCAGAGCGTTTCCCATCATGCAGCGCAGCTTCATGTCTTACCAGTCTGGTGCTGGCGAACTCTCGGTCCATGTGATCGGCGATGCTCTGCAGTCTGAGCAGCTGAGCGTCCATCTCTGAGAGCCGCGCTGAGATCTGACTCCTGGACATCAGCATCCGGTCCAGAGCGCGCGGAGGAGGCGACCTAACACCCGTCAGGACGCTCAGCGTCACGGGGTCTCCACCGAGAACGGCTTCAGGAGACAAACACACTACTGAGGGGCCTGCAGGAAGACCAGAGCAGTCAGTTTAGATCGGGAACTAGATTCAGGATGGTCTGACTGACAGGTTGTTACAATCACTAACAACAGAGTAATATTTCTGTCGACTGATATTTGACCATTTTGAGATCTGCACTGGTCGTTAAGCAAATGTGACCCTGGACCACAAAACCAGTCATAAGGATCAATTTTTCGAAATTTGTCATTCATTCAATCATTAACCAATCGTCAAAACCATTTGGCAATCTCTGCACTGTGTACCTGGATTCCCTCCAGCCAGATTCTCAGTGAAGGGCTCAGTGATGTTAGGGGCGGGGCTTAAGTCAGGTTTGTGGGCGGGGTTTACAACAGACGCCGCTAGTAGGTGGAGCTGAGCCGATGAGGGCAGACTCCGAAGCAGAGAGTCGTCTGTCAGATCGATCACGTTGATGAACCGTCGTCCCTCTGGACTCTACAATAACAGAGAGACGATCCAAACTCAGTCTGAAACCGTTCAAGCATTATTAGATTCGAATATGGTTTTTATTGCAGCGTTTCCCTACAAGATCTACGTCAGACTCCGCAGGGCTTCTGTTCTCCGGATCTAATGATGTTTCCTTAGAGTAGCGAAGATTCAAGAAAACATCTGGAGGAACGACAGGAGCAACATCTATCAGCCCTCCTCCAGCTGTGGAGAAACACATCAGACATACAGCAAAGACATACACAAACAATGAGCTGCATAATAATGTAAATAACAAAATATTCTTCATGATTTTCTGTCGCTGATTTTTTTTCATCATCCGATAGTATGAATCAGTGTTATTTTAGTATCATTGATATTATAGTATTTATTAATATTTGTTATTTGTTTATCATGTTCCATTTTCATTTAAATTTACAGTTTTAGTAAATTTGTTGTTTTTATAATTTTTAATGTCTATATAGCTCTTATTTTTATTTCAGTTTCAGTTTTTTCAGTACTTCACATTTAAATATAAAAAAATTTCATTAAATAATTCAAATAATATTTTAGTTAACATCTATTTAATTACAAGTAACAATGTTTTTTTTTTTGCTTTAATGGAATTTGTTGTAGTCCTAATTTTAGTTTCATTGATATTATAGTATTTATTAATATTTTTTTATTTGTTTATCATGCTCCATTTTCATTTAAATTTAAAGTTTTAGTAAATTTATTGTTTTTATTATTTTTTATTTTTTAATGTCTATATAGCTCTTATTTTTATTTTTATTTCAGTTTCAGTTTTTTCAGTAATTCAAATTTAAATAATATAAACAATTTGTAATTAAATAATTTAAATAATATTTTAGTTAACATCTATTTTATTACAAGAAAATGTGTGATTTTTTTTAAATTTTTTTTTTATGGAATTTGTTGTTATTTTAGTTAACATCTATTTTATTACAAGAAAATGTGTGATTTTTTTTTATTTTTTTTTTAATGGAATTTGTTGTAGTCCTAATTTTAGTTTTCTTTAATGATAATATTTTGCATAATATTTTCCAGCAAAAATAAATGAACTATATATATATATATATATATATATATGTGTGTGTGTGTGTGTGTGTGTGTGTGTGTGTGTGTGTGTGTGATTTTTATGTTTATTTTTTCTGGGAAATTATGCTAAATTATCATTCTTGTCCATAATTTTCTGTCGCTGATTTTTTTCTTTAGTAGAGACCATCTTTATTTCTTTCATTTAATTTGCTTACGACGCTTATAGAAAAAAAAACTTTCTAATGCAACAATGTTTAAAAAAAGTTATGTTATTGAAAGTATATTTACTAGCCTAAAGTAAAACTTGATTTTAATTTTGACGCATCTCAAGTGCTCATTTTGGACCCAGATTCATCTCATGAACTCACGAGCAGATGGCATGCTGGGAGATGAAGGAAGCTGGACGGAAACGGCTTCATCTGTGACGGGGCGAGACGGTTCTGGAGGAAACAGAGGCAGAAGTTACAGCAGTGAAGTTAAAGTGTGTGATCTCAGCGATCGGACCACATACCAGTGTTTGTACAGGCGTCCTGGATTTCAGGAGCTCTCTTCTGCGTTGAGGCGAAGGCATGCAGCTCAGCCGAGGTGACGCAAGCCTTATCCAACAACCGCTGTCCCGACAACTCGGAGTCAAAGCAGCCTGAGCAGAAAGACAAGTACATTTCATCTACATCTGAAGAACATGAGGAAGACAGGCAGAGTTTGGGAAGCAGTGCTGATATTGTTAACTAAAACTAGTAAAAACTGCTTTCGGTAACTGAAATAATGCTTAAACTACATAAAAATAACTAGTAAAAAAATAGCCCTAACTTAAAAATTAGAAATGCAGCTTAAACTAAACCAAAAAAAAAAAAGCTAAATAGAAATGTTTTTAAAAACTAAAACTAATAAAAATTACAGAACATAAAATTACTAATGTTAAAATGAAATATAAAAATATAAAAATAAAAGTTAATCCAAAATATCACTTACACAAACAATGAGCAATTAAATATATAAGACGTAAGAGTAAACAATTAACTTATTCAACATTTTCTAATAGCATGTATAAACATTTACTGGCCATAAATATTTTTACCGGCCATGAAACAGTGTTTTGCATAATTTCACAGAATTAATTAATTCATTCATTCATTAATAATAAAGCCACTTTTGGTAATTTAAATAAAGCTTTAAAAATATATAAATATTACATGAAGAACATAAAAACCTAACTGAAAATGACAAATGTTGCTAAAATAAAGTAAATTTAATCTGAAGTACTAAAATTAAAAACAAATTAAAGCTAAACAGAAATATAAAATTAATAATAATAAAAAAGACAAAAAACAAAATCAGTAAAACTAGTATTAAAAGTGAAAATATAAAAATTATCATTAACTCAAAATATCACAGATTTACACAAACAATGAGCAATCAAATAAAAAAAAAATAAATAAAAAAATATATATATATAAAAAAAAAATTGGTGAAGTACTAAAATTACTAAAACTGAATAGAAATATAAAAGCAATTTCTAAAATTAAAATTAAAAATTTAATTGAAAAGATAAAATTAAAAGCTGATTGACAATATTAAGAAATACTACAAAGGAATATAAATAAGGCTAAAATAGCACTGTCACACACATATTTCTCACCTAAAGGAAAGGTGTAAGCGTCGTTCTGATCTGGCACATCTTCTGCAGGCTGAACACAACAAAAGACAAGAGGATCGACTTTGCTATTATACTGTGCATGACTTAAAGCAGTGGTCGCCAACCCGTCCATCGCGATCGACTGGTAGATCTTTATCACTGTCCCAGTAGAAAACGTGTATTTTACCCCCGGAATGTGATTTTTACAGGGGAACCCCCCTCGATTGGACTAGTTTTATTGCGAAAACCTGGCAACCCAGTTCATAGGCGCCACCTGCTGTCAGAGAGTGCGTCTCATTCAGACCTGCTGTTGCTTTATGTAGCAAATAAATAAATAACACCTAAAGTCAGACCATTCTGTTTTTGTTTTAAATCCTGAAATTAATCTAAATCAAATCAAAATGGTGGTGGATGAGGAGATACCCCCTGACAATGTAACGCGCTTTGAGTGCCTAGAAAAGCGCTATATAAATGTAAAGAATTATTATTATTATTATTACAACGGCCCGTGCAGATCGTGATTAAAATGCAGTGGTTGCCTCTAATTTCAAATGGCTAGATATTTTTGTTTAAAGCCAGTTTGTTTGTTATAAAGCAATAGCCAATAAATAAATTTGCTTAAAAATCAGTATCAGAATCCAATCTGCTAGTTAAAAAAAAAGAAAGAAAGAAAGAAAAGAAAATCTGAATTCTGAATCCGCTATGATCGGCGCATCACTAATTAAAATACTAAGTAAGAGGCCTCAAATTTGAAGCACAATCTGGGATGTCTTTTTCTATCGATTCTTCAATAGGTAGATCTTGTCTTTCATAAAGGCCGAGGTCAGGGATCTTGGGCCTAAAAAGGTTGGTGACCACCGACTTAAAGGAATAGTTCATCAAAAATACATAAACAGAGTTTTGGGATCCAGAGACGTCTGTACCTCCTCCGGAGGAATGATGGAGTCCTCTGGTCTGAAAGTGACTGCAATCTTGTCCTCTCTCCTCTTCCGTCTGAAGGACACAAAGCCAGAATATTTTTAAAAACCTCATTCGTGACCCTGCAGCACAAAAGCAGTCTTAAGTCGCTGGGGTATATTTGTAGCAATAGCCAACAATACATTGTATGGGTCAAAATTATTGATTTTTCTTTTATGACAAAAATCATTAGGATATTAAGTAAAGATTATGTTCCATGAAGATATTTTGTCAATTTCCTACCGTAAATATATCAAAACTTAATTTTTGATTAGTAATATGCATTGCTAAGAACTTCATTTGGACAACTTTAAAGATGATTTTCTCAATATTTAGATTTTTTTGCACCCTCAGATTCCAGATCTTCAAATAGTTGTATCTCAGCCAAATATTCAAGGTTCAAATTTATTATAAGCCCAAAGGGCGATTATTGGTGCAGCATAAAATTTGTAAACATCATACAAAACACACAAACAAAACAAATAACAACACAACACTCTGACAATCTCTCACAGATTTAAAAGCCTTGCAGCTTTGGGAATAAAACAATGTCTGTACCGATTGCTTTTTAGTTCAGGCATACTATACCGTATACCAGAAGGAAGCATTTTAAACTCATGGAAAAGTGGATGAGTACAATCTGCAAGAATAGTTTTAGCTTTCTGTTAAAACAAACCGTTCAAAACGATTTAATAACCCAGTCTGCTTAGTGCCGATAATCTCAATGCCTTTCAATAAATTCAGATGTTTAACATTTACATTACCAAACCAACAGCAATTGTCCTATCCTAACAAACTATACATCAATGGAGAGCTTATTTATTCAGCTTTCAGATGATGCATAAATCTCAATTTCAAGAAATGGACACTTAACCACTAAACCACTTTGGGTTTTGTGGTCCAGGGTCTGCATGCGGTCAGGTGTGTGGTTTGCAGCCGCGTCACCTCTTGATGGATGGGCTGCTTGTGCTGTTGTTCTCCGGGACAGGGTCGGTCTTTAAGAGCTGTAGTTTGGTCTCAGTGGCCCACCTCAACAGCTCCTGCAGCGGGATGAGACGAGCTGTTCGTACCGGAGCCGTGCTGAAGCGCTGAACCTGCACAAACACACATGAACGCACCACAAAATCAATGTGATTTGATCAAAATCTCACGTGCATCACAGCTCTTCTGCTGACAATCACTAACCAAGTGCGCAGATTAATGCAGACTCATATCACTGAATGTGTCACACTTATAGATATGAATATTACAGTGAAGTGTAATTATGCCTGTTATGCTACTAAATCAGCAAAAACTTCAGCTGCAGTTGTGTGTTGTCTTATTGTCGAGTCAAAAGGAACATTTTTCAAAAGGAACATGTATCTATATAGTGTTTTTAGATGAAAATTAATCATTTAATGTTTAATCACACTATTATTGATATTCCTATTTTTATATTATGTGTTAAAGTGTTTTTGAAATCATATATATATTTATAAGGATACATTTAACCTTAAATAAAGAATGGAAAGAACAGTCTGGTGTTTGAG
>NW_015542364.1:594255-594482 GCF_001515605.1 Sinocyclocheilus anshuiensis | reverse complement strand
AATTTATTGCTATGACTGTATCCCCTGTGAATGTTATATCTTCAATAAAAAAAAAAAAAAAAAAAAAAAGAGAAACCAAAGAGAAAAAAATGAACTATATTTTGCATTTTTGAAAATTATTATAATATATTTTAAATAAAAATATTATTCTAAAATATTTAATTATTATATAAACTATGAATAAATTAATTATTAATAAAGTGATAAGTAAATGTGATTACTGCTCG
>NW_015542364.1:581107-594245 GCF_001515605.1 Sinocyclocheilus anshuiensis | reverse complement strand
TATTAAAAATTATTATTGCCATCATCATTATTATTACTATTATAAAAATATAATTATAACATATTCAACTATTATACAAAGTTATAAAATTAAATATAAAAGTTATGAGTAAATGTGATTACTGCTCAGAGTAAATAGTAAAGTATTTCAAGTTTATTTGTACAACGCTTTTCACGATACAAATCGTTGCAAAGCAACTTTACAGCAAATTAAGTTTCTACAATATTTAGTAGTAGCTTATCAGTGATGACCGTCAGTTAATGTACATATGGCTGTTAAAAGCTGGCGGATTTAGTTTCATTTTTAGCGTATAATTTCAGTTATTTAAATTATTTAATATTTCTGTATTCAATGTTTAATGTTTTAAATATAAAATTTTGAATACAGAAATATTAAATGATTTAAATAACTGAAATTATACGCTAAAAATGAAACTAAATCCGCCAGCAGGTGGCGGCAAGTCACTGATTTTATCACTGAATCATTCATTCAATTGATTCGTTCGAACGGCTGAATCATTCAGGAATGAAGCAAGTGACTCTCTTTATGAACTGAAAACTTTAATCCCTGTAAAAATCAATTAAAGACGTAATCAAACAGACGATGAATTATATTAACAGCAATTATTATATGATGCAATCAAACTATTATAGCAAAAGTATTTCCATAACAATCTGATTAGTTAATCTAATGTTGTTGGTGTAAATGGAGACTCACAGCGGCGGGTGGATCCGGCTCTCTGTGCAGCAGCTGAATTCTGGGATAGTGGTCTAGACTGGGATGTTTTGCCGTGGTGGATTGTGGGATATGAGGCAGTGTCACGGGCCGCTGGGTATCTGGGTGAAAGCGCAGCAGAGGAAGAGCAGGAGCAGGAGGCAAACGCAGCGCTCCCTGAGCTCCTCGACTCATCGGAGCGCTACAGCGGCGCGTCTGAAGGAGAGACGGAGGAGCCGCGGATGCTGACGCTGCTCTCCGGACACAGGGGGAGTCAGACTGAGCGGGGGGGAGGTTTGCATGAGATGAAGTGAGGTCTGGAGGAGCGGGAGGAGGAGGCAGCTGCAGGAGTCTGAGTCCGTGTGTCACTGGAGCTTCAGAGGACGCCGGCAGAGACGCCTGATTATCAGCGGTGCTCAGAAGCCCCCGAGACGTCGGGATCAAACTCCTGCCGTGAGATCGACCGTCCTCCGGCCAGTCTGAGCAGATGCTCAACTGCTGGACTTCCTGTGAGAGATTCAACTCTAATATCAGTCATTACATATGTGAGCCTGGAGCACAAAAGCAGTCTTAAGTCGCTGGGATATATATTTAGAGCAATAGCCAACAATACATTGTATGGGTCAAAATTATACATTTTTCTTTCATGCCAAAAATCATTAGGATATTAAGTAAAGAAGATATGAATATGAAGATATTTTGTAAATTCCCTACTGTAACTATGTCCTCTCCTAACAAACCATACATCAATGGAAAGATTATTTATTCAGCTTTTATCTCAATTTAGAAAAATTGACGCTTATGACTGGTTTTGTGCTCCAGGGTCACATATGGCTAAGTGTACAACTTCCTGCTTATGATAGGACTACTTGCAAATAAATAAATATTCAATCAATACATACATTTTTTAATAATATATTGATAAATACTGACAAATAATAGCAAATAGTCATTAATGACCAATAATAATTTATTATTATTGATAAATATAAATAAATATGACAAGTATTATTACATACAAAATGTATTTAATATTTAAATAAATAATTAACTAGTTATTATTATTATTAAATAAATGATATTGATGAATAAGTTATTACATATTATTATTAATAATAAATATATGATCAATGAATACATAAAAACATTGATAAATAGATTATTATTATTGATCAATTAGATTTTTTCTTTAATTATTGGCATCAACCAACAATTCCTATTCTTTTAATTGGACTTCCAATTACATATTGATAAATACTTCCACTAATATATTGATAAATACTGACAAATAATAGCAATCATTAATGATTAATCATTCATCATTAATGACAAATAATAATTTATTATTATTGATAACTATAAATAAATATGATAAATAAATAAGTATTATTATTACATAAATAAAAATGCATTTAATATATAAATAAATCTTTAACTAGTTGTTATTGTTATTATTATTATTAAATAAATGATATTGATGAATAAATAACTTATTATATATTATTATTATTAATAAATATATGATCAGTGAATACAAAAATATTGATAAATAGATTATTATTATTGATCAATTTGAATTTTATTTTAATTATTGGCATCTACCAACAATTCCTATTCTTTTGATTGGTTATTAAAAGTTCATTTAAAAAAAGTAAAATGAAAGTAAACAGAGTACAAAGTTAAAAGATCATAAAAAAGTAAAATAAGCATTTTAATACCATTTAAATAGTTTTAAAGGGTAGTTTCAAAATGTACGAATAGCTTTCTCATTAGATAATGCACATTTTCTGTTTTCAGATATTTTTGTGAATTTTGAGTACATATTCTTATAGCTTATATGTCCAAAATACATTCGTTTGTAAAATAGATACATAACTATTACAAATAATTTTCGTTAGTTGAAATAAAGCTGAAATAAAGTCTAATATAAATGTATGAAACGTAATAAAAAATAAAGATAATTAGAAATATAAATTTTTTTTTAAATGCCAAAAGCACGTAACAAACTCACTAAAACAAACTGAAACTAAAATGAAAACTATAAAAATAAATTCAAATAAAACTAAATAAAATATGAAAATAGAAAAACAACATTCAAAAATATTAATAAATACCATTTTTACCAAGTAATTTATTTATTATTTCAATAATTACTAATATTACCTGAGGTTTGCGGGTTGGGTTTCTCTGTTCCCTCTCATTACGTGGATTCACATTCACAGGACGTAAATCCTGGGTGTTGTTAACCCTTTCCGGTCCGGTGGCTCGTGTTGGGAGGCTGGTATCATCACACACAGTGTGCCGGGCATTCTGGGTAAGAGAGACGGGCTGAGACTGGTGCTGTTCAGGTATCGCAGTGGACGGAAGCACGTTGGCTCGAGACAGCGGCAGGTTTGAGAAAGACGCTCCAACAACCTGCATGAGACTCATGAAGTTGATCTGCTGCAGCTGAAACAGAAGGAAAACAGGAAACTGTAAATGTTTGGGCACTGAATCATTCATATCAGTGTTTCCTATTAATTACCTGGACTCTGGCGGCCCAAAAAGATTTAATCTGTTCCGCCAGTTACATAATGAACCGAAAATACTTTCACAGATCTCACAATTAGATAAAACATCTCCAGTGTTGTTTTTTGTGCTAATGATTGATGTCAAACAAACAACTCTTTTATTAATTATTATTAATAAACATTTTAATGAATAAATAAATAATTGCAATTAATCATTTTTGACAAATACATATTTATTATTAATAAATAAATAGTACTGAGAAATACAAATGCAAATATTATTAAATAAAAAATTATTATTTATTAAATCATTTTCAAACATTATTAATACATATACAATATTCATTAATAAATCAATCATATTGATACGGTGTTATTATTGCTAAATTAATAAATATATTATAGATGAATAAATGTTATTGACAAAAATAAATCACATATGGTCTCTAACATTGTGTTTTGTGCCATTATTTTGGCAAAGCATATGTCAAACAATTCTCTTTAACATCTTTTCATTTATTTATTTATTAATAATAATACTTATTATAAATGATATAGATAATATATACAAATGTAATCATTATTTAGAAATAAAAATTACCATTAAATAAATTATGTATCAAATATTATTATTTATATATTATTGATGAGGAACAGAGGAACTCTCAAAAACAAACAAAGAGACAGTTTTTCTCAGTTGTTTGTTTACATTCGAACACCAGCGATGGCCGCTGCAGCATGCAAGCCCCGCCCCTTCGTGTACCCTCAGAAGAGCTCGGAGCATTCTAA
Source organism: Sinocyclocheilus anshuiensis (assembly GCF_001515605.1). NCBI lineage: Eukaryota > Metazoa > Chordata > Actinopteri > Cypriniformes > Cyprinidae > Sinocyclocheilus > Sinocyclocheilus anshuiensis. The sequence continues at coordinate 590,232 of NW_015542364.1, read as the reverse complement.
ACAGCTCCACAGACAGAAGCAGATCAAGGACACTCCTGAAGCACTGTTTGCTGACTATGACCGCAGTTCAATGACCAACCTGCTCTTCTACACTGAAAGCAGCTCCTTATGGCATACTGCTTTCTGCCAACACTTCACCTTCACCACAAAAAGAGGCATCTGTAAAGGCAGACAGATCCTGGTATTTGAAGATGCTGAAGGAAATGAGGAATCAAGAATTTTATCTCTGAACTTATACCACAACGGCACTGTCATGATCCAAGGCTCGGAGCCTGCGCTCCAAGCATTTACAGTTGCTTTTATACAAATTAAACAGCAGGCACATCTTAATACAAGTTTCATGCAGGATCATAAAGATACAAATACAAACTCTTCTCCTGTAAAAGACATCCAAAAGAAGACAACAACTGCAACAGCCTTAATTCAATCTCCCATGTCAAAAATGAAAGAGAAATTTTCACTCCTGGAAATAGATATGGTGGAACTAAAAGAATTAATAATGTCCCAGCTAAAAGACAACAGCGACTTGGAGCAGCTTAAAAAGGACATGATGAATTTAAAACAAGAGACTGAATACCTGCAGAGAAACAAAAGAACAGATGTCAAAGGAGCTTCACCAAGCTAGAGAAGAGCTGAAGGAATTCAAATCAACTTTCAGAAGACAGATAACAGAAATTAAAACAGAAATGCAGGAAGAACTGTCTGTGTTGAAATCAGAACTTCGAAAGAAGGATGAACTTATAAATAATATGAAGGAACAACTTCACGTTTCATCGTCCAAAGCATCTCACGCTAAACACCTGAGCTGTCTAGAGACCCCCACTGACAATCAGCAATCCCCTGCAGCGGATGAGCCTCGCTCTTCATCAGATCCACAGACCAAAGCCCACCGCACTGCTCCACACAACCCCACCCAAGCAGAAGCTCTTATTCTCATCGACTCCAACGGAAAATATATAAATGAGAAACTCCTGTTTCCAAAAATGAAAGCACAGAAAATGTGGTGCCCAAATACCAGCAAGGCTCTTCAGATCTTATCTGATAAAAATCTGAATGAAACTTACAAGCACATCATAATCCACACAGGGACCAACGACTTACGAGCAGCGAAGGGTAACGTGGCACCTGTGCTCAGAGAGGTGGCCCTCAGAGCCTCAGAACGCTTCCCAGAAGCTAAAATAACTCTGTCCACGTTACTGCCACGGAGTGATGTGCCTCTTCACGTGATCCATGGAAACAATGCAGAACTCTCCAGAAGCTGTGCACTCATTCCAAATGTTCACCTGGCTTACCATAAAGACATTCGGCCCCATCATATGTATGACTACATACACCTCAACAAGAAAGGAGTACAACTTTAGAGAGAGAGAGAGAGAGAGAGAGAGAGAGAGAGAATTGAATTGAAAGCGAGAGAGAGAGAGAGAGATTAATTATTGATGAACAGATGCTTTGGCATCATTTTGTGAAAAAAAAAAAGATGAGTACAGTGTGTCGCTAAATTTATAATAAGACGTGTTTGTAAACCATTTTTTCACAAAGACTGACGTTTCCCAACAAAATGAGAAATTAAGAACAAAGTATTATTATTTTCCTACTTTAAAGTATTATGAAATATTTACTTTTTTAAATTTATTTTACAGTGCAGTTGTATTAAAATAGTAATATGTTATTATTTGTATTAGTACTATATTGTGAATGTATATCACAAAGAAAAAGACGTCTGAGTCCACTTTTACCTTCAATTTGAACACTACAAATGTGACGGATGGGTCTCTCAAAGTGCAGCAGATTGATGCATTTAACATAAAATACTCAGAACTGTCCTCCGTAGTTTCACAGAGTCCTGCATGTGTTTATTAAACAGGGATGTGATGAAGAGGCTCAGACGCACCTGCACTAGTCTGAAGAGCTCGTCCTGGAGCAGCTGTCTGACGGGGTCTGTCTGTGTTTGGGGTTCACTGAGAGGTGCTTCAGCGCCGGGTCTCATGGGTAATGACGGTGCGTCTATCCGCTGAACGCCGACTGAAGCTGCGAGCTCAGGTCTGAAAGGAAAGCAGCACAGATGCTTTCAGAGAAACACGGGATGTAACGATGTAACGATATATCAGAATCTCACGATACGATATTATTGCGATATGAAGTCCACAATATGATATTTATTGCGATATTTGAAAAGAAAAAAAGGCAAATGAAGAATTGGGGAAAAAATTTAAACTGTGTACATTTTAAAGTTAAATTATTCTAATCTAGTGCACTTTGAGAGTTCAAAATTAAGAGCGCCGACTAGGGCTGCACAATTATGACAAAAATCATAATTGTCGATTATTCCCTCGAAATTGTAATTGCGATTATTAATGACGATTATCACAATTTACATTGAATTATGTTTGAAGCAACTGCATGCCATATTTTTTATATGAAAATAAACAAGCTGAAAACTCTCTAACTGAAAAACTTTTATTGCTTTTCTATAGTATTAAGCCTCAAATGTCAAATATATATATATTGGATTGGTTTCTTCTTAAAATAAAAAGTAAAAAATATCCATGGTATTATAATGTTATGCTAAAACTCAAATTAACACAATGGAAAAACCCTTAAGATAGCATGTAGAAAGAAAAAAACGCATCTTAAGCGTGCAGGATAACATAAGCGGACTTTGAACGATTAATTGCCGCTTTGAACGATTATGTAATTGTGGCATCTGTAATTGTAATCGCGATTAGAAATTCGATTAATTGTGCAGCCCTAACTCCGACCCATGTTCTTAACTAAGAAAACTTAATTCAGTGCATTGACTTGCACCTGAACTTTAAAGTGGACTCAAGCCTCTTGTTATTTGTGGTATACTGTCTCAGTCTAAATTACACTCACACTGGTGTTTTAGGAAGCCAAACAAATTAGAATAGAATAATTATAATAACAACAATGACAGTAAAATCCATATATTGCAAAACAACTGCACTGTAAAACAAATGAAAATGAATATTTGATAGGTATATTATATTATGCTTTACACTACAGTAGGGAAATTATAATAGTTCTTTCCTAATTTCTACACTGAATTTGGACTGCACTTTAAAGCTTTTATTTTGACGGAAACGGCAGTAGAGCTTTTATTCTGAAGGAAACTCCAGCTTCAGTGAAAACAGGCTTACAAAAACACGTCTCACTGCAAATCTAGTGAAACGCTGTAATCATCTGCAGAGAAAATAAAGCATAACTGGTGGCCGTTGTTCCCAAACTCACAGCACGTGAAATAAACGAGTTGACTGCATTCATTCAGTGTGAACGAGCCGTTCTGAGATGCAGAAAACACCGGATCACGAGCTGATCGCATGAACAATGTGTGCTTCGCTTTAAAACGCAGCAAAAACAGACTTGATGAAGGCATTAAGCATATTGTGCTTTCGGCTTGAGTTTGTTTGACAAAGCATAATGGCCCAAAACTAGTGGTTAAACGGATCGTAGTTGATCTGTGACATGATCGGTTCGGCACGCATGTGACCGCGGATTAATTGCAAAATTTAACCATAATAGAGTATATGTTTATCATTTGTTCGTATTTACACAAGCAAGCAGTCAGTTATGTCTCAAGTGAATGAAAACAGCTGAGAAAGAAATCGGATGTGATGTGTATCATTATATCGGATCCGTGCATCAGGTCTTAAAGAGACAGCGCCCTATAAATACTGCTGCTGTCATAAATAATCATCAAACAACAAAACAGCTGTGATTTAAAAATCTATATTTAATTTATACAGTGAACACTATGCAGTGTTATTTTCCCTAATTATTACATTTCTGTATTTGAATACTACCAACCTTATTTAATTTGTAACATATTCTGTTATATTTACTATGCTTGTAATTTGTGTATTTGTTCTTATTTTTACTGGCTGTCCTCTTGTCTCTTTAATCATGTTTAAACTTTCTTAGTTAATCTAGTAGTATTTGCTGTGGTATCAAAGAAGTACTTCGCTTTAAGTAATAAATGGAAAGCAAGTTAAATTTAAATATTTTTCTTTTCTTGCTGATCCGAAAAATTATCCGATCCGTGGGTCAAAAACCGTAATGTGATCCGAACCGTGAGATTTGTGATCCGTTGAACCACTAGCCAAAACACAACTTTAAAGACCTTTTATGTTAGAATATGAAGTTTAAATACCGTATTGGCCCGAATATAAGACGACCCTGATTACATTACGTATTTCATGGCACACTCGTTTTATGCGTATTTGGCGCCACCTATTGTTGTGGGTGTATTATTGACATGTCAAAGTCTAGACCCTGAATATAAGACGACCGCGTTTTTTCAGATGTATTTCCAAGAAAAAAACATCATCTTATATTCGGGTCAATACGGTATAGTTTAAAAACTACACTTTTTGCCTGGAAGATCTATCGTTTTATATGACCACGATAATATCGAGACAGTTTTGCTATGATAATATCGTTACATCCCTAGCTGAGAGATGAGATGATCGTCACCTGTCCAGCGGCGCACAGGAGACGTGTTTTTCCTCCGATCTGAAATGAGATCAGACAAACACAACACACACAGATGAGCGTAACGTGAGCGTCTTTGTGACAACCGAACCACCTGTGACTAAACCACTCTGAAAGCTACAGCAACCTGTGACATACTGCACAAGCTTTCCAACGAAAGACAGTCTCTTAATATGTAACTGAAGAGCATGGAGCACGTGTCAAGGGTTAAAGTTCACATGCACAGACTCACTGTGATTGTAATGAATGTTCCTCTGTGTCCGGACGCTGTAGATCAGCCAGTGTTAATGCCTGTGGAAACATCAGGAGAGCTTGTTTACATCCGGATCTGATGCATCTAATGAACTGGAGAACTGGATATTATCCTGCTAATGATATGGCTATTGGCCACTAACTGACCAACTAAATAAATACATATATTAATAATATTGCATATTTATAATAACATGAATTATTGTTGATAAGTAATTATATATTTTAATATATAAATTAGTACTGATAAATAATCATTACTGACAAAGAAAGTATTTTTATTAATATGATTAAATATTTATAAATAAGTATTATTAAATAACTAATTACCCACTAATAACTGTATTATTACAATGCATTATTAAATAAATTATTATTATTAAATAAATAAATATTATTGATACATAAATGAAAGATTATCAATAATAAATGAACACATATTACTGATAAATAAATATTGATTCGAGTATAAATGTTATGATGTGAAAAGAAAGTGATCGTGACAGACACCTTTATAATATGAATTACTACTACTAGTGCTAATAAAAAAAGTATTAATTATATATTTTAATAAATCAATATTATGGATAAATAAGTATTGACAAATAATTACAAATAAGCATTGCTGATAAAGTAGTATTTACTATTATTATTATTAATAATAATAGTAATAAATAAATAATGTATTAAATAACTATTTAATTGATTTAAATGACTATGTATTATTACAATGTATTAGTGGTCGACCGATATATAGGCCGATATTTGGCATTTTTCAAATATCGGCATTGGCCGATAAGTTTTTCTGTTTGGCGATGCGTTCGAGGCGGGATGTTTATTTTGACGGCATACAAAAAAGTATTATAACGATTGATGATTGCGTGTTCTCTGTGTGACGGTCAGTCCGTGCAAATTGAATGCTGACAGGAGGAGAGTTCAGCTTCACTGGAGACGCGCGATCGACTAACTTTAAACTCATGATTTCTAATTATGCTGCGCTTCATGCTTTTACCCACTGTCATATTCATGCCATTTTCACTGAGTGCTGTATGTAAAATGAGTGTTACCTTAGCTTTACTTGAAAAAAATATGATTAATGCACACAAACTTCCCAGATTGCTGAGTGCCCTGTTGGTTACAGTGTTTACTTCCTTTTTAATTATATTTTTATTAAATATTTATTTATTTGTGAAAAATACTTTGTCATGTAAAGTATAAATATGTTTATTTTACACATTTATTTTTTTATCCATTTTCAAATTATTTAAAATTTCTTAAATATTAATTAAAATAAATAAAATTATATCGGCCATCAGCTACCGGCCACCCTGCTTTCCAAGATATCGGCATCGGCTGTCAAAAAAACAATATCGGTCGACCACTACAATGTATTATTAAAAAAGTATAAATACATACATAAATACATTAAATAAATATTGATTTAAGTACAAATATGAAGTATAAATTTAGATTTTGAGGTATTGATTTAAGTACATTTAAGTTGATTTAAGTATAAATATTTATGATGTGAAACAGGAAGTGATTATAAGAAACAACAAACAGTATAGTTATGTACAGACGTTCCAATATACAACGTTCAACTTTACAGCTTAGTGTCATTAGACTGAATGAACGATGCAATTGATCTGTGTAACCACGTCTTTTTGAACAGTATTTGACCTTAAAACATTCAAAACAGACGAACTATCTATCAGTGATGTATGAAATCATTAGTTAGTGATCTCTGTAGACTGATGGAGCAGCACACAGTCACCTGATTTCTGTGAGCTCTGCTCTGATTGGACCATGATGCCTCGGTGACATCAGCGGCGCTGCTCTCATCTGTAAACAAAACTACTATCAACAAGAACACGGTTTTAATTAACATGAATAATAATTAGAATTCATAATTTGATGAATAATTACATTATTTGTTAATCAAACAGAAAAGGCATGAATATGTGTGTCAGGTTTAGTGTAGAGGAATCTGACCGTCTGTAGCTGCAGATGTCGGTCTGATGTCTCGGGTCTCACTGATGTTCTTCTGTTCATCAGAGATCACGGTGTCCTCACGTTCAGACAGCTGATCATCCGTCTGATCCTCGGATTCATGCGCACTGAGAACAAACATCACACAACATTGTTAAACCTGCACTTCTATTTGTGAACTCTATCTAGTTGCCTTCAGTTACTTGTTTGCTTTGTGTAATTGCTTTTGACATCTTCAAAAGCTTTGACTCGATTGGACAAATGTGTACTGGACACATTTAACTCAATCGAAATGCTTAAATATAAGAGTTTTCATTTGCGTCACATGCTTTTGTTACAACATCATTCGCAGAATTCCATTTCCATTATTTTATAAAACGGAGAGTTCCGGTCCTTGATTCTGATTGGCTGAGCCGCGTTCGAAGCTGTTGTAAATTACTCTATAAACACACACCTTTTGTTGCTCGGCAACCACTTTGTTGCAACCACAACTGTTTCTGAGGAACTACACTGTGTGTTGCTCGGCAACCACTTTGTTGCAACCACAACTGTTTCTGAGGAACTACATTGTTTGGTGGAAGAACACTGTTTTTATTCATATCATTACAGTTTATTACAACCTTACTACGTATATGGAATAACCATTTTATAAAAGCAATAAGCCCCGCGAAGCCGTGGTTTACAGTGAATTTATAACAGCTAAGAAGGTTTTAGGCTGTTATAAATACACTGTAAACCACGGCTTCTCGGGGCTTATTGCTTTAGTAAAACACCACTGGTGTAGAAACAATTTGGTATTTATTTTGGTAAAATGTAAAAACAAAAAGTTTACAACACTAATAAAAATGACAAAGGCACATAAAAAAAATTATTAAAAAGAAAAATGAAAACTGAAAATATAAAAAATTAAAAGCTATTTTAAAATATTAGCAAAAATTATAATAGTATACAAATAATTCTAAAATAACACTGATGTTGATATGAGACAGAAAAAAAAATATAGACAAAAAAAAAATCTATTGACTTATTTTAGTATATAAGATCGGAATAATGTTTTATATTATTTTTTTTAATTATATATTTTTTACATTTTTATTATATTTTTTATATTTATATTTTTTAAATATTACAATTTTTTTTTAAAGTTAATGTGCAAAAATGAAACATTTTCTATAAAAAGTGAAAAATTTTCTATAGAGAGGGAAGGAGAGAGATTTCACAATTTGCAAATTTCACAAATAATAACAAGAAACAACAAGTAACACACTGAATTAAATGTGAAATCTGAGGTAGAAAAACTCCAATAATCTAATTTATTTCTAAAAAATTTTTTTTTTTTTTAAATAAACACTTAAAAATTATTTTTATAGTGCATATGGAAAATATTCAGAATTAAGAATAAGGAGATGAAGTGTTCAAACTGGTTGTGATTGCTAATGTCCTGAAAAATGCTTTTGATTTACTCTTTGCACACTGTTTTGTAGCTCACATGTGTTTTCATATGCACATACTTCTCTAGACCATCAGTTTGAGGTCTTTTTTTCATTGTTTGTGAAAGCATCATAAGGAGTGTTTGTCAGTCATGTTTTCAGCAGATGTGTGCTGTGGACTCACTCTTGGACCTCCAGCTCCGGGAGTGTGATGGGCGTCCCTGCTGACCCCGGGTAACCCGTGTCCACACTGCTTTCTCTGTCCCGCCTCCAGCCTGTGATTGGCTGAGCGACAGACTCCTCCCCCTGGTGGAGCGCAGGAGAGTAACGCAGAGAGTTCAGAGTCTGTTTCACATTTCTGCTGAAGTCCCTGTGGTGTCGTGATCTGGGGGTTTCTGACAGCTGAAGCCCTATGAACTAAAATACTGACTATAAGTCTCCCCTGAGGTCCATCTCAGGTGATCTGATCATAAGTGGTCACTCGAGAGAGATCACGGCATTAGCATGCATCATAAATGTGCTTCCGGTGACCATTCCATGTGACCGCTGTGACTGGATTTCATTAAGGGAAAAATCTGAGTTCATGACTAAACGCTTGCTATGTCAGCGTGTCACTGCATGTTGATCAGGGTTGTTATTGTTAAACTAAAACTACTAAAAACAGTCATTTGTTAATTAATATAATTCTGGAATATAAACATTAGATCAAAAACGAAGTCAAAATTTTGCCTTGGCAACTAACTGAAAAAAGTACTCAAATTTACTAATTGGAAATAAAATAAAAACTACAACTTAATTAGAACTAAAACAGAACTGTAATAAAAGAAATGAAACCTACATAGCAATATTTAAAAACAGTAATAAATAAATGAATGACAAACGCACATAAACTGACTAAAATGAAAACTAATAATATCAAAATTGAAAGCTAATTTAAAATATTCT
>NW_015542364.1:563424-581097 GCF_001515605.1 Sinocyclocheilus anshuiensis | reverse complement strand
CATATATATATAAAATACTGACAAAAATCATATACAAATAACAAAAAAATAGAAATATAAAAATATATATTTATTCATATTAAGTATTATTAATAATAATAATAATTATTATTATTTTATTTATCTTTATTTATTTATTTATTTAGCATTGGTATTTCCATCAAAATTGCTTGAATCATGCTGTTCCATCATAATCCACTAATAACTTTTATTTTGTTCCTTTACAAAAAATAATGTTAGATCGGGATCAGAACACAGGTCCTGTTGCACGGTTAAAAACTTTGCAACCAGACTAACCTGACTTACACTTCTACCATTTTTAAATAGTTTTTGTCTTTGAATGACTTTGCACTGACACTGCTGACCCATTCAAATTTAAACAGGCACATGACACCCCATCTGTTCTGAATTTGTGAGAATATGGAATAACAGGTTCATTTAAATCACTACATCTCAAAATGCATCCTTACCTTAGTATGGGAGTGATTTGAGTTTTCTCCCAGCAGGGCGGCGCTGTACCTCCACTTTAGCAGCTCTAGCGCTGTCAGCACTGCAGGGGTCGAGGCGTTGACCCTGATGACCACCGAATCACCGGAGCCCTCTGAGGTCTTTCTGATTGGCTGAGAGAGCAGAACCCGCCTGTCGGCCCAGCGCATCATCCACTCCAGCAGCCGGGCCAGCTGAGGAAACCGGGCCTCGAGAGAGGAGTCTAGCTCCATCTGAACATCTAATTCAGCCTGAGAGAGGATCTTAAAGCCTGTTGACTCGACGTCTGTGCCAATCGAATTTACTTTAACGTCTTTGGACATTAAGGTAGCATGTCGACGAAGGGCAAAAAGACCTTGATGTTTCCCAGTATGGAGTCCAGGAAGAGCCCAAGGGGACGTAGAATGAGTGTCGGACTGAACCGGCCCGATGGATGACGGAGGTCTGGGAGTAACCGGGAGAGTTTGGAAGCAGTGACCGGCATGGAAGAGGGGTAACTGCGCACTTCGTTTCCGATCCTTCTGACGGCGTTTGAGAGTGGTCAGCATGTCAAAGGTCACCGAGTGCAGCTCTCTAGTACGGAGCTGTTGTGAGAAAGCACTCAGTAAAGGCAGCTCGGACTCTTCAGCGTCCAGTCTGTCTTTTCCCAGCATGTAGCTGAGGAACAAATCTAGAAAGAGCGTGTACTCCTCATCCTCCAGCTCAAACTCCCAGGTTCCCACTGTGGGTACAGTCGAGTCTGGTGCTTTTGGTTCCACTGTGCCTGATCTTTTATCTCCTTTTCTTTCTTGTGTTGATTTCTCAGGTGCATCCAGAAATTTTGCTGTCTTAGAACTACAAACACAAGAAAGAGTTTACCGTAAGTTTACCATATTCACACATTAATTAGCTCAAGCCATTCAAAACATGTTCAGAATGGCCTACTACTCAAATTATGTTTGAAGTATGCACTATGCATACTGGGAATAGAACATAAATTTGATATGTTCAGTACAAAATACTTGCACTAAAAAAAAATCTACCTGGTTAAATAAAGGTTACTAAATAACTCCAAAAGAATACTAAAATATTACAATAGTACATGTCCAGAAAACTACTGTGTGTATTATATAATGTTAGTTATACAGATAGTAATCTTTATTTTTAATCTGGTTACCAATTCCCAAAGAATACTAAGAACTAGGGTTGCACGATTAATCGCATGCGATATTTAACGCGCATCTTGTCAGAAAAGCCGGTTCTGTAATCAGCGGTAAATCTCCATCACCTGCGGGCTTTCACATTGAGCAGCATTAACTACACAGAGCCGTTGTTCACTAACGAGCTACGCAAAACCATGTTCATATTCGCGCGATTTTTTGCGCAGCTCGTTAGTGAACAACGGCTCTGTGTAGTTAATGCTGCTCAATGTGAAAGCCCGCAGGTGATGGAGATTTACCGCTGATTACAGAACCGGCTTTACTGATAAGATGCTCGTTAAATATCGCATGCGATTTATCGTGCAGCCCTACTAAGAACCATAAACAAGAAACTGCTAACATGTTAGTTAGATAATAACCTTTATAACCTGTTTAAATAAAGGTTACTAACTCCCAAAGAATACTAAAATATTACAATGGTACAAGTCCAAAAAACTACTAACATGTTAGTTAGTTAGTTACCTTTATTTTAACCTGGTTAAATAAAGGTTACTAACTCTCAAAAAACACAAAAAAAAACATTACAATGGTACATGTGCAGAAGACTACTAACATGTTAGTTAGTTATTTAATTATTTATTTAGTTAGAAACCTTTATTTTAGCCTGGTTAAAATAAAGGTTACTAAATAACTCCCAAATAATACTAAAATATTACAATTGTACATGTCTAAAAAAACAACTAACATGTTAGTTAGTTAGTTAGTCGGTCAGTTAGTTAGTAACCATTATTTTAACCTAGTTAAATAAATGTTACTAACTAACTACCAAATAATTGTAAAATATTACAATGGTACAAGTCCAAAAAACTACTAACATGTTAGTTAGTAACCTATATTTTAACCTGGTTAAATAATGGTTACTTACTAACTCTCAAACAAAAACTAAAACATTATAATGGTACATGTGCAGAACACTACTAACATGTTAGTTATTTAATTATTTAGTTAGTTAGTTAGTTAGTAACCTTTATTTTAACCTAGTTAAATAAATGTTACTGACTAACTACCAAAAAATAAATAAATAACAATGGTACATGTCCAAAAAAAACTAACAAGTTAGTTAGTTAGTTAGTAACCTATATTTTAACCTGGTAACAAAATTTCAAAGAATACTAAAACATTACAATGGTACATGTCCAAAACATGTAACATTGTAACTTGCCTAGTAATAATGTTTATTAGATAATGTCAGTTAGGCAGATCTTTACTTTTAACCTGGTGAAATCAAGGTTACTAACTTCGAAAGAACAATGGTAAATGTCCTAAAAACCTACTAACAATTTAGTTAGTTAGTAGCCTTTGTTTTTAACCTGGTTAAATAAAGGTTACTAACTAACTCTTCAAGAATTCTAAACACTAAATATTAAAAAAGAAATACAAAAAAAAACTACTAACATGTTTATTAAAACATTTTGTACAGGATTTACTTTGAAACAATTTTCACTCAGAAACAGTCATAAATAATTACAAAGAAACGGCAAGTAACGCATTGAATTAAACTTGAAATTTTGAAGTAGAAAGAATGAAATAGTATTTTCTTGTAAAATGTACTTCAATAGTCTTTGTTTCGTTTACAAAAAATAATTTTTATTTTTTACAGTGTGGATGACCTGCTACATTTGCCCAAATGTGCAGTATACAACACATGCATACTGTTTCACATAATATTTGCAAAAAAAAAGTATACAGTATACAGTATACTAGCAGAGTTACCTGTGTGCAGATTTGGTCTGCAGCTCTGGGGAAAGAGGCTCCGACAGCGTCTCGGCCGTGTCTCCTTCACTGTACACTAGGGGGCGCCCACAGTCCGTCAGCGTGCTGTCACTCAAACTAGTCCCGAGAGAGAGGCGCTTCAGTATGGAGGCAGCACCTCCCCTGTCCTCCTCCTCCTCTCTCTCCCACAGGTATGGCTCCAGTGCGCCCAGGTACTTTGCCAGGCGCCGAAGCTCCCGGCGTCGCTGCCTCAGTTGATCCTGGATCAGAATCATCATGGTATCGCCGCCCTCATCTTCCCTATCGCTTCCTGGCGGCACATCTGTGAACATGAGCACATCTGCTTAGGGGCTGAAGTGCTGACCAGATGCTCTGCTTTCCAAACAAAGGAAAGAACCATCGTTCTGGGTGAGTTATTCCCTAAAGCAGCTCTTGCCTGGTGTCAAGGTGTCTGGCACTATCATGGGTCTCAGTCTCTGCACCAGCGACGTGTACTTATCCCGCAGCGGCACGCGAACAGACTCAGTCTCATCAGGAAACACTTTTGCTAGAGCTTCTGCCGTCTAAACACAGGAAATTAAACACAAGCTTGGAATAACTAGACAGGTGAGGGGCTACAAAGATGTACTGTAATGGTACACTGATGGATCAGATACGATTATTTTGATTAGACTGATATTTATACAATTGATTTTTGGACCGTTATAATGCCTTAGTATTGTTTGCAAGTTAGTTCGTTGGTAAACTTTAATTAACCAGGTTAAAAATAAATATTACTAACCAACTAACTTGCGAACTCCCAAAAAATACTAAGACATTACATCCAATTGATTCTTAATACTGTGTTGTTACCTGAATGATCCACAGCTGTGTTTTTTCGTTTAGTGATAGTTGTTCATGAGTCTCTTGTTTGTCCTGAACAGTTAAACTGCCTGCTGTTCTTCACAAAAATCCTTCAGCTCCCACAAATTCTTTGGTTTTCCAGCATTTCTGTGTATTTGAACCCTTTCCAACAATGACTGTATGATTTTGAGATCCATCTTTTCACACTGAGGACAACTGAGGGACTCATATGCAACTATTACAGAAGCTTCAAATGCTCGCTGATGCTCCAGAAGGAAAAACCATGCATTAAGAGCCAGGGGGTGAAAAATATATTGCTAAATATAGTGCTAATATCGTGCTCGTGTGTGTGAGACGCGGGAGCTGATGACAGGGGACGGTGGATATTTGTGGCGGTCAATGTGGATATTGTGGCGGGCTGCCACAAGTAAATGAATGTATGGGAAACACTGTGATGTATATTACCACACGACTGGGCGGCAGTTCAGACACCAGGCTGAGCACCAAGTCCTGCAGGGCTTCCTCTGCGTTCAGGAAATGGCAGAACGGCACGAGACGGCGCGCCCAACACAGAGCCTCAACGCATAGATCCGACACACTCGCGTCACTGACCTGAGAGACAAAAACATTGATTGACCCACCTGGCATCTCAGAGATACTCATACATTCATTCTTTAAACGCACCTGAGTGTCTTTCTCCTGTTGCCTTGCAGCCTGGTACCTTCTGCAGGAAATGCTGAGCTGGTCCCTCACATGGAGCATCCAGCAAAGTGCACACAACTCACGGAAACATACTGAACAAAGGCAGAAAATCATATAAATACATGGAGCTTCACATAGACACCACTAACTAAAAGTTCTGACAGCTAAATAGAGTAAGCATACTTATGATTTGCGTAGTGACACTATCCATGTCTTTGCTACGCCCTGATTGGAAAAACCCACGATGAGTGGAGAATTTCCTCAGTCCATCAGGAACCAATTCTGCTTTGGGTTCAGACGCTTTCTTCCAGATCTACCAACAGAAAATATCAATGAGATTCTTTAAAAAATATCCAAACTACTACTAACTAGCACTAAATCCAAATAGGAATTCTAAGACATTCCAATGGCACTTTTTCCAGAAAAAAATAAGTTAAAAAAAATAGTTAGCTGGTGAGTTGTTTATTTAATTAGTAACCTTTATATTTAACCTGGTTGTTTACTAACACATTATACTTATTAATACTAAGACATTATAATGGTACATGTCCAAGTAACTGCTAACATGTTAGGTAGTTAGATAGTTAGTAACCTTTATTTTAGCCTGAATAAATAAACGTTAACTCATTTTTGGACAAAAGTGTTTGGACTCTTTCTTCTGGATCTACCAACAGAGAGTATCAGTAAGATTCTTAAAACAACATCCAAACTAGTACTAACTAGTACTAAATCCAAACAGTACTAACTAGCTCCCAAAGAATTCTAAGACATTACAATGGTACTTGATTGTTGGTTAGTTAGTAACCTTTATATTTGACCTGGCTAGATAAAGGTTACTAACTCCCAAACAATACTAAGGCATTATGTAACAGCATATTTCCAAGTAACTGCTAGTATGTTGGTTAGTTAGTTAGACAGTTAGTAACATTTATTTTAACTTGGTTAAAATCAAAGTTACTAACTCCCAAAGAATTCTAAGACATTACAATGGTACTTGTCCAAAAAACTACTAATATGTTAATTTGCTAGCTGATTGGTTGGTTAGTTAGTTAGTTAGCTAGTTAGTAAATAACCTTTATATTTAACCTGGTTAGATAAAGGTTACTGTCACGGATGTAGTGTAGAGATAGGCACTAGACGAAGAAGATGCATAAATCACAGGTACTTTAGAAAAATACTTTTAGAAAAATACAAGTGTTAGAGAAATACTTGGACGCTACAATCAAACTAAGACCCTCAATACCAGACAAAGACTAGGGAGAACCTGAGGACCAATCAAATAGTAACCATAGGCAAGGAACAAAGGAGAGCATGAACTAATTATCAAACTAGAAAACTGATCAGAATACTAAAACAGAAAACAAGACAAGAAAACAGATCAAAAACAGAATAAACAAGTACAAACAAACTCGGAATGTGACAATAACTAACATCCAAAGAATACCAAGACATTATAATGGTCCAAGTAGCTGCTGACATGTTAGTCAGTTAGTTAGTTAATTAATTTGTTAGTAACCTATATATATTTAACCTGGTTAGATAAAGGTTAGTAAAGCCCAAAGAATTCTAAAACATTTCAATATTACTTGTCTAAAAAAAACTACTAACATGTTAATTAGTTAGCTAGTTAGTTTGTTGCTCAGCTAGTTAGCAAGTAACCTTTATATTTAACCTGGTTACATAAAGGTTACTAATACCCAGAGAATACTGAGACATTATAACGGTATATGTCCAAGTAACTGCTAACATAGCTAGTTAGTAAGTAAACTTTACATTTAACCTGGTTAGATAAAGGTTACTGACACCCAGAGAATACTGAAACATTATAACAGTACATGTCCAAGTAACTGCTAACAAAGCTAGTTAGTAAGTAACCTTTACATTTAACCTGGTTAGATAAAGGTTACTGACACCCAGAGAATACTGAAACATTATAACGGTACATGTCCAAGTAACTGCTAACATAGCTAGTTAGTAAGTAACCTTTACATTTAACCTGGTTAGATAAAGGTTACTGACACCCAGAGAATACTGAAACATTATAACGGTACATGTCCAAGTAACTGCTAACATAGCTAGTTAGTAAGTAACCTTTACATTTAACCTGGTTAGATAAAGGTTACTGACACCCAGAGAATACTGAAACATTATAACAGTACATGTCCAAGTAACTGCTAACATAGCTAGTTAGTAAGTAACCTTTACATTTAAACTGGTTAGATAAAGATTACTGACACCCAGAGAATACTGAAACATTATAACGGTACATGTCCAAGTAACTGCTGGGTAATTAGGTAAGTAATTGTGAGGTGGACACATGGGAAACACACCTTATGCAGTAGGTGTCTGCAGCGATGCAGGTTGCTGATGTACCACTGCGCCGCGGGCCAAGAGCTGTGTGCCGCTCTGAAGAGCATCAGAACCTTCTGAACCAGCCCAGAAACCTGGCAGCGAGACTCCCTCTCCAGAACCAGAGCTGCATCTCTCACAGAGTCCTGAGGAGATGGACACACAGCTGAAGATAAGATAGACGCGACAGAGACACACGTGACGGTCGGGCGTCTCTGTAGCTATGTTTCCATCACCCTCTTTTTATGTGCATTTTGAAGTATCGCATCAGAAACGAGTGATGGAAACGCCAAATTTTGAAAAGAAATTTCTTTTCACCTCGCTTGAGGTGGTTTTTAACTTGTGATAAAGGGTTAATGCGAATAATGGGATAATAATGCATTTTGCAAATAAATCCCGCATGAGCATTCAAAAAATACATGTGACTTTGCACTATGGGACGGCAAAATCTGACTAACCAGCGGACCGATTTTGTTGCACAGCATCTGAACTGTTGTCATGGCCGAGCAAAGTCTGTCATCAAAGTATTTCTTTATAACTGCCTCCCAGAACGGTCTACCACGACTGCGTTCCCCTAACGGAACCTAGTAAAGGTGAAAACAGGCCCGCTAACTAACTTTAGTAGCTCCTGAGATGCCTGGAGATGTTCCTCGTGTAATGTGCAGAATTAAAACTGTGGTAAATCTTATGTTTTGATTTAATTATAGGGTCTAGATCTCATAATTTACCCGATTATAAATACCGCATTTTCACCTGTGTTAGCATCTCCCTCAGACCCAGCCATTCGGCCCAGTAGCATCTCCAGCTGATCCTGGAATATCTCTGCAGGCTTCAGCTCGGTGGGAAGCTGCAGCTCTCTCCAACGCAGGCTGGAGGACCGAAAAGTGAGAAATATGAAAACATCACTGCAGCATCTGAAGCGACAATGTAGCAGGGCCCGGTTGCATGAAAGCCCTTATGCTACATTTTGCAAATAAATCCCGCATGAGCATTCAAAAAATACATGTGACTTTGCACTATGGGACGGCAAAATCTGACTAACCAGCGGACCGATTTTGTTGCACAGCATCTGAACTGTTGTCATGGCCGAGCAAAGTCTGTCATCAAAGTATTTCTTTATAACTGCCTCCCAGAACGGTCTACCACGACTGCGTTCCCAAACAGCAGGCATTCACCTCAAAAAGCAAGACCGCATTTATTGTGTTTCGTCTGCTCACTCGAAGCGCAAGTAATTTATTATATTTGAGAATTATTATATTCAGTGGCTTCTCCTGCTTTTCTTAGTGATTTATAGTGCCAGTTTATCAGGAAGTGACGATTTTGTTCTCTGACTCGTTGGATGGAAACGGTTGCAAATGTTTTATGCAATATTCCAATTTTGCACATAAGTTAAATTCGCAACTTAGGATGGAAACCAGGCTTGTGTGTGATCCACCTGTGTGTTCGGTGAAGGCTGTGGACAGTACAGAGGAGGAGCAGGCAGGTAGAACGCAGGAGGAACCAGAGCAGGAAGTGACATCGCTCGCTCTTTGGCTGTGTCCAGAAGTCGTGTTAGAGGCTGAGAGATGACGTCCACCTCTGCCATGACAGACGCCTTCAGGATCTCCTGCACAGAGACCTGAACCAGATCCACGTCCTCAACACCCACTGTGCCTAAAGGAGCAACAAACAAACAGCATATTAGCTGTAGACTGATTATATTTCATTTTCAGTGTCATTTTACTATTATTTATATACTATTAATTCATATTTTGAAATAGCTTTTATTTTTACATTTTCAGTTTTCATTTTATGTGCTTTGTCATTTTTATTAGTTTTTTTATATATTAGATCATTTATTCCTGTGATGCAAAGCTGAATAGAGACTTCTTTAAAAACATCAAAAATCTTACTGATCCCAGTAGTGTATAGTATTTAGCTTTAATTTCATTTGGCTTCAGCTTTAGTCTTTTTAGTACTTATTTCGGTTAGTTGCCAAGGCAACATTTCTCATTTCCATTCTAAAAAATCTTATTATATTATATGAAGTATCTTATTTTATATTTATTTTGATTAAATATTGTATTTTTTTATATTTTTGTAGTATTTTAATTTTATTTATATACTGGTTTTAGATAACAGTAACGACACGTAATATATATTATATTATATATTATATTATATTACATTATATTACCTTTTATATTATATTATATGAAATTAAATTAAATTAACCCGATTATAAATACCGCATTTTCACCTGTGTTAGCATCTCCCTCAGACCCAGCCATTCGGCCCAGTAGCATCTCCAGCTGATCCTGGAATATCTCTGCAGGCTTCAGCTCGGTGGGAAGCTGCAGCTCTCTCCAACGCAGGCTGGAGGACCGAAAAGTGAGAAATATGAAAACATCACTGCAGCATCTGAAGCGACAATGTAGCAGGGCCCGGTTGCATGAAAGCCCTTATGCTAAGAAATCCCTTAGTTATAAAGTTAAGGGAGCCCTTAGTGAAACTTGGGTTGCAAGAAAAAAACCTAAGGGTCAACTTAAGGAACCTTAAGGCTGCCATTAAGCATTCCCCTTAATTATCTAAGTGTTCCCTTAAGTGTTGCTACAAAGTCCTTAGCAACCATTTCACCTTATTAAATGTAAGGGACCAAAAGAGCTCCCTTAAGTCATCTTAACTCAGTATCTGCAGGATTTTTAAACTCAAATGTAAGACTTAAGACATTTTTTTAAGACCTGCACAAATAAAATATCATATGAGCGCAGTAGGGCAATGACTATGGTAACATATTAAACTGTAAAATGACCGTAAAAAGCATGACTTACAGGTTTTCACAAAACAAAAAGTCTTATATAAATTTGTATCAATTATGATATCAATGTAAACAATCATATAAATATAATTTGCTTTAACTGTTTAGATTTTTATAATGCATTATCTTGTCGGTCCACCTGTTCACATTTACAACTCTGCGTGTTTGCAGCATCAAAACATGGGTTAATTTTCACATTTGGGAAATTTTCCCTCATTGGTCAGCAGGGGGCGCTTTCACTGCAGAAACAAAGCGGTTTCCTCAGTAACGACTGTACACAAAGCAGCGCAGAAACAGGCAGCGCTCATGTTTTTTATGTTTGTCTGTTTTTAGTTGGTTAGGTTTGTATTTCATTATGTTCTGTTTATTGTCATAGATATGTATACATATCTGTTTATTGTGAGATGTAGTAACTATAGTAACCACGGCGTCCATTGCCGTATGTTGCCAGAAACTACCGTGAAACGCTTCGTATAAACACTTAGGTAAGGGTGACAGTTAAGACGTTTGTTGCAACGCTCCTAAAGAAATCCCTTTACCTCAGGGATCCCCCCCGCCCAAGGATACCCCTTAATCGTTCAGCCCTACCCCTAAGTCAAATTACTTAAGGACTTTCATGCAACCGGGCCCAGACCCTCATGCTGACAACAAACCTGCTGATGTCTAACTGTCCACTGCAGTAGTTGGTGTAGGCCAGGCCAAGGGCGGCTGCCATCTTCCAGTCTCCCAGCCGCAGGGCCATCCACGAGGCCTCAGGCATCAATCCTCCCAGCAGGAGGAGCTCCAGAGCGTAATCCACCGTCCACAGCGCCGAGAGCTGCTCGGAGCAGACCGACAGCGATACACGAGTCTGACACAACTCTACCACACGTCCACTAGCGTCTGTGAGAGAAAAAGCAGTTCATTACATGATCTAATCAATCATACACTGCTTTATTAGCCATATGAGACTCGAGCTGTGTTCAGAAAGCAATACTAGCATCCTCATTTTATAAAAATAGCAGAGGACCTGCACACTAACATTATTGTCACTAATGTTATTTTAGCATCATTTATATACTTTTATAGTATTTATTTGCATTTTCAGTTTTACTACTAATTTTAGTTTTTAGTCATTTTATTATATATTTTTGTCATTTTATTATTTTTTAATTTAGCTTTAATTGATTTCATTTTTAGTTTTAGCAATTTAACTACTTTACGACAACGTGAACTTAAAAACTTAAAATCAGAATTAGTTGCTGCTTGGCAACTACTTCAAATTGTTTATTTTTCATCTAATATTCATATTTCAGTGTTAATTTAGAATTATATATATATATATATATATAAACTTAAAAAATATTTTATTTTTATATTTTCAGTATTAATGTTATTTTAATTTGACGTTTTAGTAAGTTTAATATCTTATTAATAAAAGTTTTAGTAATTTTGTGCTTTGTCATGTTTACTAGTTTTTAGGTTTTTTTCAGTATTTATATTAAGTTTTATGTTATGTTTGTTGAATGACAAAATATTTATTTCTAAAGCAACTATTTGTAATATCTACTTGATACTTTCTCATTTAACTCAATAATAGCTTTAAATATTCTTTTGTGGTTATTTTCACAACCAAATATACTTTGTAATTAATTAGATTTAATTAATCGCCACATCACGTAATTAATTAGATTAAACATTTTAATCGACTGACAGCCCTATTTAAAGTATTTAAAATATTTTTTATTTAAAATACAAATAAATAAATAATAGTTTTATTTTTTGCATCAGTTAACTATGTCATATGACCACATTACATCATTGCATTATCGCATTAGCTCAGAAACTCTCATCCAGTTATCATCTCATGAACATATGTGTGACCCTGGAGCACAAAAGCAGTGTTAAGTCACTGGGATATATTTGTAGCAATAGCCAACAATACATTGTATGGGTCAAAATTATACAGTTTTCTTTTATGCCAAAAATCATTAGGATATTAACTAAATATCATGTTCCATGAAGATATTTAGTAAATTTCCTACCGTAAATATATCAAAACTTAATGTTTGATTAGTAATATGCATTGCTAAGAACTTCATTTGGACAACTTTAAAGATGATTTTCTCAATATTTAGATTTTTTTGCACCCTCAGATTCCAGATTTTCAAATAGTTGTATCTCAGCCAATATATTGTCCGATCCTAACAAGCTCACCGTGTGGTAAGTGAAGAGGCGGCAGCACGTCGATGTTGTGTGGCGGGAGAATGCAGAGCGGCCGGTTGGTGAAGTACGCAGCCATAAACCTGCCCAGAGACTGAACCACAGCGCAGGCCGCTTCACGCCCCACCGGACCCTCATCTACAGGGAGAAATCTCTTACTGACCTCACACCACAATCATATAGCCTTATTTACAACAGCAATCTAGCAATACACTACTGTTCAAAATGTGGGATCACTATTAAAAATAAATACATTTATTCATCAAGGATGCATTAAATTGATCAAAAGTGACAGTGAAGACATTTATAATGTCACAAAAGATTTCTATTTCAAATAAATGCTGTTCTTTTGAACTTTTCTATTCATCTGTGAATCCTGAAAAATAAAATGTATCACAGTTTCCACAAAAACATTCAGCAGTTTTCAACATTGATAATAATCAGATATGTTTCTCAAGCAGAAAATCAGCATATTAGAATGATTTCTGAAGGGTTAGGGTTAGAAAACAGAACAAATATAACACAGAAAACAGCTATTTTAAATGTAATAATATTTCACAAAATTATTGACTTTACTGTATTGATCAAATAAACGCAGCCTTTGTGACCGTTAAAAAACCTTACCGTCTCAAAACTAATGAAAGGTAGTGCATATATAGGTTATAATATGTGACCCTGGAGCACAAAAGCAGTCTTAAGTCGCTGGGGTATATTTGTAGCAATAGCCAACAATACATTGTATGGGTCAAAATTATACATTTTTCTTTTATTTTGATTTTGATTTTACATTTAGCAGACGCTTTTATCCAAAGCGACTTACAAATGAGGACAAAGCAATCAAAACTAACAAAAGAGCAATAATATGCAAGTGCTATAACAAGTCTCAGTTTAGGTCTCCATTTTGGTGATCTTGACCAAAACGATCAGCCCTATAAAATCTTAAGCTAAAAAAATATTATTTTTACATATTTTGTTTGCATATTCTGTAATCTGTACTCTGTATCATCTTCAAGTGCAAAGTGTCCTATTTTTCAGAAAATACACTTTCAGCATATTACAATTATCGTCCATTACTGTGTGTGGTGAGTTTGTAAATACAATTTAAATAGATTTTACTGGTGTTTATTTAGGAAATCTCAAAAACACATTAATGAAACACTTAATACATGTATTAAGTTCATTTTTCAAGTTTGAAGTGTTTATATATATATATATATATATATATATATATGAATTTGGTCATACTACTATTTTCATGTACTGTTTTTTGCATACTATATAGTTCAGAAGTAGGCATATTCAGATGCAGTGTTAATTTCGTTGACATGATTTTCGTCAATGACATATTTTCACTGATGAAAACGAGACGATAATGAAATAAAAACTCTTTTTGAGTGACAAAAACAATGATGAAAATCTACTGACATTTTCGTCAACGAATAAAAACGAGACGAAAAGATGATAGGGATGGACGATTGGACAGAGATCCAGTCAGAACTAAAACCTAAAACTAAAACCATAACTCTCTGATAATAAGTTTGCATACACTTGCTGCACGTCTCATAAAACGTAAGAAATGTCAGCACCTGGGAGTAAGAAAGAGCAGACATATGGATAAATTTGAAAAGCGTGACGAGGCGAAAGAGCACTTAATTCGTTTTACACACAGCTTCTCAAACAGCGCACGATTACTGAATTCAGTTCTCTCTCAAGTCTTAACGGAGAAATGCACACAAAGGGATCTCAAACTGTCTGTTTTGACGAGCATTCACGCAAACACACCCGGTTATGTCTTAACCCGTGTATAGAAATATCAGATGTGTGTACCAGTATACTGAATACATGTGCATTCAGTTTTAAAGGGACAGCAGACTAATTTAGTTGCTGTTGTCTGTGTCCTTATTACTAATGGATCAACAAAAGAAAAAGAGAAAATCACTCACTGCTCTCGAATGAATCACATTAGTAGCCCTAATAAGGATTAATCTAATTTTAATTCATATAAATAAATATGTCTGCTTGAAAGAATGAAGGATGCTGTATGCAAGTTGTTATAAAGAACGTATATTATATGTGACCCTGGACCACAAAACCAGTTGAAATTTAGATTTATACATCATCTGAAAGCTGAATAAAAAGCTTTCCATTGATGTATGGTTTGTTAGGATAGGACAATATTTGGAAATCTGGAATCTGAGGGAGCAAAAAAATCTAAATATTGAGAAAATCATCTTTAAAGTTGTCCAAATGAAGTTCTTAGCAATGTATATTACTAATCAAAAATTACGTTTTGATATATTTATAGTAGGAAATTTACAAAATATATTCATGGAACACGATCTTTACTTAATATCCTAATGATTTTTGGCATAAAAGAAAAATGGATAATTTTGACCCATACAATGTATTGTTGGCTATTGCTACAAATATACCCCAGCGACTTAAGACTGCTTTTGTGCTCCAGCGTCACATATAACCATTGGTATTTCAAAAGAGCACCATGTTCTTGTTTCTTTATGAGAAGTGGTTTTATTTAATTTTGAGTTATGTGTCAAAGCAGCTAATCTGTGTCTATATTGTTCAAACCGTTGATATTACCAGTGTTTTCTCCGGGAATACATAATGAGTTTGGAAATTTTAAACCTTTTAAATCTACAAAAGTCTTATGATATTCAGTCGACTAGGACTAAAACAGTTCAGATGACTAAAATGTGACAAACTAAATGGCATTTTGGTCCAAAGACTATGACTAAAACTAAATCATAAATTTCGCTTTTATAGGGTTAATCTGACTAATATTTGTCCATTTTGAAATTGTGTCCACTTGGTCAGTTAACTGAAGTAATAATCTACTTCCTACCAGCCTCTCCTTGCGTTTCCTCTTCCTGTCGTCCTGCTTGCGTCTGTAACTGGCGTGCCAGACGGTCACACAGACCTTGAGCGTCTCGCAGTCGATACTGGAAGAGCAGCGTGTAGAGAAGAGCCAGACAGCAGCGGGTCTCCAGGTAACACGTCATCGGACCGACTGTGAGGCGCAGGACGGATAAAGTGAGTGACGCCTGACATTTAACAGCAGCGTTTGACTGAAAACAGACTGACCTCTCTGTCTCTCTGCCCTCAGCTGAGTCCTCCAACCCTGAACGCTCTCCGTATATTCTCCGAAAATAAAGTGCTGTTCACCTGCGGATGGACAACAACAGCAACACATTATTATAACATCATGGTAATAAAAGATGCTTCTGTTTTGGCTGCTCATGCTCACCGCTGAAACTACGCAGTGTGTGGCTCTCCTCAAGACGGTCTCCAGCTGACTGTAAAGCTTGCTGGATTTGAGGTATAATTACTGACATCTTCTCGAGCTCGTTTTTTATGCCTCTGCGGTGACGTAATTCCTCCCGGTACCGCACAGCCCTTTTGTACACCTCA
This sequence comes from Sinocyclocheilus anshuiensis, assembly GCF_001515605.1. NCBI lineage: Eukaryota > Metazoa > Chordata > Actinopteri > Cypriniformes > Cyprinidae > Sinocyclocheilus > Sinocyclocheilus anshuiensis. The sequence goes on along the minus strand of NW_015542364.1, from coordinate 565,380 downwards.
CGCCAGATAACCACCAATCTGAAAAACGCAAGAGGCGTCAGGCCATGCAGAAAGTGCTCTCTCACATTTAAAATACATAAATAAATAAATTAAAATAAATTAAAAAATAAATAAATGGAAATAACGGAAAATACATTTTAAATAAATAAATGTACATTAATTAATTAAAATAAATAAATATGAATTATTTAATTATTAAAAAACTGGAAATGAATAATAAAACTTTAAATGTATTTTTAATGTAATTAAAATAATAAATAAATGGGAATAAATAAAATAATAAAAGATTAAATAATACATTTAAATTAATTAATTAATTAAAATAAATAATTAAAACAATTATTTACTCAAAACAACTAAATGGAAATACATTTAAATAAATAAATGCAAATACGATATTAAATACTAATTAATTAATGGAAATAGATAAAATATTTAAAATTAATTACAAAAATGTATTCAATTCAGATCAAATAAACTAATTAAAACAAAAACAAATGAATTAATTAAAATAATACATTATTAACTAACTAATAATTTTGTGAGTGGTGCTTGCCATGATGCAAGTGTGATGTGGGAAGTTGCTAGGGTGTTGCTCTGTGGTTGCTAAGATGCTCCGAGTTGTTTTAGTATGTTGCTATGAAGTTGCTAGGGTGTTGCTCTGTGGTTGCTAAGATGCTCCGAGTTGTTTTAGTATGTTGCTATGAAGTTGCTAGGGTGCTGCTGTGTGGTTGCTAAGATGCTCCGAGTTGTTTTAGTATATTGCTATGAAGTTGCTAGGGTGCTGCTGTGTGGTTGCTAAGATGCTCCGAGTTGTTTTAGTATATTGCTATGAAGTTGCTAGGGTGCTGCTGTGTGGTTGCTAAGATGCTCTGAGTTGTTTTAGTATGTTGCTATGAAGTTGCTAGGGTGTTGCTCTAAGATGCTCAAGATGCTCTGAGTTGTTTTAGTATGTTGCTATGAAGTTGCTAGGGTGTTGCTGTGTGGTGCTCTGAGTTGTTTTAGTATGTTGCTATGAAGTTGCTAGGGTGTTGGTAAGATGCTCTGAGTTGTTTTAGTATGTTGCTATAAAGTTGCTAGGGTGTTGCTGGGTGGTTCCTATTACATGATATCCGAGGAATCATTAATGCTGCGGTTTAATAATTTGATCACATCACTGTGAGCAGAACTAGTGATGACTGAAAAAAAGCACTAGTTAGGAAAATCTTACTACTCAAGTACACCAAAATTGACCTGTTAGAAGGTGCTGTTTGTGCTCCTGTCTCGGCATCAGCATCAGCATCAACGTAGTCTTGTAACATTGGGACAGAAAACATGTCAGAGGAATATGTCAGCTCCCCATGATGCACTGCTCTCGGCGGGAGGCTGTAGGTCCGATCCACACTCTGAGACGCTCGCCGAAGGACGACGAGCGCTGCGCTGAAGTTCTGGGAGGAAAGTGTTAAATCGGAGGAGGAAAGCGGGAGAAACATGTCCACGAAACATCTAGTGAGCTCTACAGTGATGCCCAGACAGCCGCGGCCTGCGGTGCGTTCGGCGTCCCACGGGAGAAAGGACAGCAGCGTCCCGAGGGTGTGAAGGGCGTGAGTGACCCACGCGCTCCTGCTCTTCCTGCCGGCGGAGTCTCTGACCCGGAGGAGGTTCACGAGGCGAGAGACACAGAGCAAGGTGTACCTGAGGAGACGCTCTCTCTGCTGGACGGAGCCACCCAGAGAAACGCCCAGAGCCCAGGCTCTCGTGAGGCTCCTGTGAACCCTGTCCAGATCCTCCTGCAGACCCGAGGACGACGGCTCTGGGTGTGACTGTGTCTGAGCGTGAAGAGTGTCAAACATAGACGCAAACTCCAGCTTGCCTCCGTCTTCTGTGCGTGAGCAGGTATATGGACCTTCATCAGAATCATGGTCTTCCTCATCCTAAAGAGACACCATTTATTTTACAAAAAGGTCATATTGTATA
>NW_015542364.1:562731-563075 GCF_001515605.1 Sinocyclocheilus anshuiensis | reverse complement strand
GAGCAGCTGAGTCCTTAGCCATCTTCAAGAATCGGCTAAAAACACATCTCTTCCATCTTTATTTGACCATCTAACTCTAGCACTCTCTATTCTAATTCTATTCTTTAAAAAAAAACTTGTCCCTTTTAGACTTGCACTCTATTCATTTACTAACTGCTTGTTTTCTTAAAAAACAAGATTTTTTAAGAAATCTGTGATCTCCAACCTCTATGAAAATATAACACAAATCTGCTATAAACATAGCATTATAATGAGAACTTTATAGAAATCTATAGTAAATTCTGTCCTTGTTCGTGTTTTAGTGTGCTGTCATGAAAGCGCATCACGGTGGCAGCTCTCTCTCT
>NW_015542364.1:560148-562456 GCF_001515605.1 Sinocyclocheilus anshuiensis | reverse complement strand
TGTGTGTGTGTGTGTGTGTGTGTGTGTGTGTGTGCGCGCGAGTGACATGTATTGGTTTGTGTGCATCAATTAAAGCAACGCATTAATATGGAGCGGTGATTAAACTGACTTAAAACTACCTGTGCATTAAACGGTTTTACTGCATACCTGCCAGCCAATCAGAATTCAGTATTCAGACAGACCATGGAGTAATGTATATATACTGTATTATACATAAATAAATCAATTTATATGTTTGTGTGTGTGTAAATAAAAGATAGATATTAAATCTATATATATTTAAATGTATATTTAATCACTACAACATTTAAATAAAAAACTGTTTTTATTTGTTACAATTATTTGTAAAAGTTATTTTAAATAATTTGATTAAATATGTCAATATAAAATAGTTCTTCAAAAAATATAAAAGCAAAACATTCAAATTAATTATAAACTTTGTGTAATTATTACAATTATAAAGTAAAATAAAAATTTAATTTAATTAAAAATTATTTATGCTATTGTGTTATTGCAAAAACAGTGTGTACTTGTAAAAAAAAAAATTGTATGCAGTTAAAAGTATAATAATGCTATTTTGTCTGTCACAAAAAGCATTTTATATTTAGATTATATAAAATTATAAAAGTAAAACTTTAAAACAAATATATACATATACATTTAATCACTAAAACATTATAAAAAGTATTTAAATATAAAAATATAAAAAAATTACTTTTAAATATAAAATTTACAAGTAATTTTATTTTAACGTGTAATTATTTGTAAAAGTTATTTAAAATTTTTTTTACTAAATGTGTAAATATTTATTTTTAAATAATAGTAAAATTCAATATAATTAAATTTTGAATTCATTAAATAGATTTTTAAACAAATTAATTAAAAACGTTTAATTAACAAATAAAATTAAAACAGTTAAAATGCTATTTATAAACAGTTAAAAAATATCAAAAAATCTAAAAATGTTGGAAGAGGAAAAAATTAATACAGATGTAAGAATGTTGATTAAAAGATTAGGAAAAGAACAACAATGCTACATAAAAAAAAAGTGTAATCATTGAAAAATAAATTGTATTTAATTTATGTTAAATTCATTATAAACTTTGTATAACTAATACAATTATAAAAATAAAATAAAAATATTTTAATTAAAAATAAATATTTATGATATTATAAAAAATATAGCCTGGCATGTTGTCTTTTTAACCATAATTAGTTTTTTGGCATTTTTTTGCTGTCACATTGGCTGACCTGAGTTCTCTCAGTATATTGTGTGAGGTCTGCTGTATCCTGCAGGTACAGAGGTAGAGCAGACAGCGGCGTTTCTTTCTCTTTAAGAGGCTGAAGACTTCCTGTGAACGTCAGAGTGGGAATGGACTCCAGCCTGGACCTGAACTGAGGCTGAAACACAGAGAAGAAACTTGTCACCCATCATTACAGCAATAAAACAACACAAAGAGGAACTAGGGGGCTGGGCGATTTTTCAGATTTTATCGATTAATTCGAATTTAATGGTTTGCCACGATTTTATTTTTTAGAAATCAAGGAATCATGATTTTGAATAGAAATATTACCAAACGTTATAATTAAGACACTTTGACAATATTACCAAATGTTAGAATTAGACGCTGCCAATATGCCGGTGATAACAGTAAAGAGAAAAGAACGATCCAGCCGCATGTCGGCGCACGTGATTAACCGCTCATGTGTGACGCGCTCATATCACACAGAATGTGCTTTTGTATTAATAAAGATGTGACGTGGCAGTGGAAGAGGAAAACATGCAAGAAGATGGGAGTGAACTTCTTCTAACTTGAGCGGTGTGTTTTTAGACTGTCGTTTCATGCAAGAGACGCGAGCGCAACAGTCCAACACTTCCATGTTTACACAGAAAAACAATGGAAAAGCAGTGCAATCGAATTAAAATCTGTAAAGAAGTACTACTGTATGTCTGATATTTCATGTTTGCATCACGGTGACTGATGACTGAAAGCTGCTGTTCATTGTTTTTACAGAACATTTATAGTTAATAATAGTCTGCTGGTGTCTTACCTTCAGTCATTTTGAATTACCTTGACTTTTGAGATTTTTTTTAAAGCATCTTCCTCGTATTATTTCTGAATATATGTGACCCTGGAGCACAAAAGCAGTCTTAAGTATCACAGTTATATTTGTAGCAATAGCCAAAAATACATTGTATGGGTCAAAATTATAGATTTTTCTTTTATGCCAAAAATCATTAGGATATTAAAGGGTTAGTTCACCCAAAAATGAAAATTAGGCTGCGTTTTACTCACCCCCGAGGCAT
>NW_015542364.1:556481-559589 GCF_001515605.1 Sinocyclocheilus anshuiensis | reverse complement strand
CATTGCTAAGAACTTCATTTGAACAACTTTAAAGGCGATTTTCTCAATATTTAGATTTTTTTGCACCCTCAGATTCAGATTTTCAAATAGTTGTATCTCAGCCAAATACAGTCCTATCCTAACAAACCATACATCAATGGAAAGATTATTTATTCAGCTTTCAGCTGATGTATAAATCTCAATTTCAAAAAATTGACCCTTATAACTGGTTTTGTGGTCCAGGGTCACATATAATATGTATAAGGCAAGTTTGTACAAGATGTAGTTGTAGCTCATGCATCTTTTCTGCAGGGATAACTTGAATGTGAGGGATCCAGAGTGATTTTCTGAGCCCTTTTCCTCACTCTGGATGTATATAGTTCTTGAAGGGTGGGCAGGGGAGCACCAATAATCCTCTCAGCAGTCCGAACCGTTCTCTGTAGTCTTCTGATGTCTGATTTTGTAGCTGAACCAAACCAGACCGTTATTGAAGTGCACAGGACAGACTCAATGACGGCATTAGAACTGTTTCAGCAGCTCCTTGACTTTTGAGATTTTATAAAAGAATTTTCCTCGTATTATTTCTGAACACATAATGTGTATAAGACAAGTTTGTACAATATGTTGTTGTAGTTCATGCATCTTTTCTGCAAAGATATTTAACAAGTGATTTGATTAACATTTACATCATGTTGACAACTTCGCGTGTGCTGCACTTGGAATAGAATTTTCTCTAACTAGAGGGTTAATAAAGAAAAAGTTACTTGAATCATGTTGCAGTTACATTTTCAAGTTGACTAGTTAAAAATCGTAAAAAGTCAAAATCGGTCAATCGAGATTTAAATTTTTTGCCATATCGCCCAGCCCTAGCAGTAACTAACATCCCCTGGGCTGACCTGAGACGAGCCCAGGACACTCTGTATGTGCTCCAGTCCCTGCGCAGCGTCCAGCAGGGCGGCGCTCATCACGGCGGCAGCAGACGGCCGCTCGCTCATCCTGAGCATAGTCACCATGTAGCCGTCGGACACGATGAGGAGCGGCTGGTGAGGATGCCACGTGACGGAGTAGCGCTGTCTCATGGGGTCACGGAGCGACACGCTGGAGCTGGAGACGCCACCGTCCTGCGTCTGCAAAGGCACTGGAGGTCTACGGATCAAATCGATGAATACAGTCAGAACACTTGAAATATAAAATCTTTGTTCATGCATGACAGCATGCATCTGATATAAAGCTTGCATTCATATTTTTATAGTGTTGCACATTATAAATGCAAGAGGAAATGATGTCTCATGCCTGCAGTGATGTGATTATTAGGTAAAGACGTCTCACTATTCATGTACTTACATTGAACAATGACCAAGGAAAAGGAAGAAAAAGATGAACAGAGATGTAAAAATGTTGAATAAAAGAAGAAATATTTATTTAATAAAAAAAGGTCATTATTTGTGCAAACTATATATATATATATATATATATATATATAAAGAAAAATAATTTTAGTTTTCATTTAAGATTATTTTAGACAAAAGAAAATGTTAATTATTTGGAATTTTTTTGTTTAAAATATTTATTAAATGTGTTAATATTTGTATTATAAAAAGGTGCATATAAACTTTTATACATTATGTATAAGTATTACAATTATAAAAATAAAAGAAAAAGATTTTTATAAAAAATTTTATAAGAAAAATGTATTGACATTTACATTCACAAGCAAAATGTATATTTTTCTTAACATTAATTGTTATTTATAAACAGTTTATAAAACCTGAAAGATATGTTGAAAGACTTAAAAAACAATTAATGCATATGTAAAAATATTGATTAAAAGAAGTATTTATCTAATAAAAAAGGTGATTATTTGTGCAAGCAATGTATATATTTAATAACTACAACGTTAAATAAAAACTTTTGTAAAAGGTATTTTATTAAAAAGTGTGTAATTATTTGAACAAGTTTTAAATAATTGTATTAAATGTGTACATCTGTATAATAATAATTTAAATTAAGACAAACGCGTGTATAATTAATAAAATGATAAAAAAACATAAAAAACAATTTAAATCAATACAAAAAAAAAGATCAATACAAAATGTTAAAAGTTATTTAGAAACAGTTAAAAAGATATCATAAAGCCTAAAAAAAAAAGTTTGAGAAAGGAAAAAATAAATACAGAATGCTTAGGAAAAGAAGAACAACAACATAAAATGTGTAATGGTTTTTGACTGCATTTCTTCCATTAATGTTTCTAAACCTGCATGAGAAAAACTAGCACATATCTTCACTCAGTGACACTGGAAGGGTCAGTAAACAGCATAAACAAGAGCAAGCAATCAAATCACCTGTAAGTGACCAGCGGGTGAAGCGGCAGGAAGTGGGCGGCACTGAACTCAACGCTGCATCCTGTTGTGGACAGAGACACGAGTCCACCGAGACGCGCCAGCATGAGCAGAGAGCCTCTCTTCAGCACACAGGCCAGATAAAGCCCTTCTGGAGTCCAGCTCACAGAACCGGCCCAGTACGACCTGCAGAAAACAGAGCTCTTCTCATTCTCTACTTTACACTTCTCAACTATACTTCGTGCTGTTACTGCCTCGTATGCATGCATCTTATTTTACCGACTGTTTATTTCTATTTAACGCACATCTGCTGATTATGCTGCTGAACACAATGTTGCTGACCAAGTTGACTTTTTCATAACTGTGCATATGACAAATATAAATCTTGAATCTCAAAGATGGGGAGTGAAACAATCCCACAAACCCCTTTTCAATCACTATTCTCAATATTCAAGCGCTTTATGACCATGGAGGAGAAAGAAAAAGATGAATACCGATGTAAGAATGCTGATTTTAAAAAGTCTCTAATTATAAAGGTCATTATTTGTACAAGTAATATACACTGCCGCTCAAAAGTTTGGGATTAGTAAGACTTGTAATGTTTTTTAAAGAAGTCTCTTCTGCTCAATTTACTGACCCCAAACTTTTGAACTGTAGTGTATATTGTTAGAAAATATTTCTATTTTAAATAAACTCTTCTTTTTAAATTTTTATTCATCAAAAAATCCTGAAAAAAAGTATCAGTTTCCAAAAAAATATGAAGCAGCAACAGTTTCCAGCTCTGATAATA
>NW_015542364.1:542241-556363 GCF_001515605.1 Sinocyclocheilus anshuiensis | reverse complement strand
AAAATTACTAAAACTTTAATACCTTTTTAAAAAAGGAAAATATAAAAATTAAAACTATTAATAAAAACGAATACTATATTGATGATACTAAATTAAACCGGTTCTCTAGTAAGTGCATACAGCCAGCCAATCAGATGGCATCTATCTGAGACTTTGTAATCACCCACCTCACGTATTTAGCTGGTATACTGAGCGTCTTAACGCCACACCCTCCTAACAGACTGGACACGGTCACAAAGTTCTGAGTGCTGATGAACAACACCTGCGTCGCCTGACACAAACACACACAAGCTTTTATTCACTGCACAGATGGTTTTCTGCTTCACTGCTGCTGAATGCGGTGCTGAGTTCACCTGCGGGTCTTTCTGGTTGAGGACGACGGCGAGTAGTCGACCGTCTGGAGAGAATGCTGGGATCAGAGCGCCTCTGGACTTCAGCGGTTTACACGGAGGCAGGAGCTGGTTGAGCGGGTACGACTGAGAGACCCAGCCAACACTGAAACCTGCTGAGCTGTGAAACAAAACGCAGAGAACGATGCCAGGAAATGCAGGAACATACAAGTATAGCTTGAATGCAACGCAAGTTGATTTGGTTAAAAGTGTCTGATTATTCTAATTAAATGAACAATTATAAAATGTAAGAAATAAGCCCTTACAGGTTTTCCGCCACTTCCTGCACTGTATATCACCTTTAACTTTATTTGTTTTTTTATGCATTTTATTTTAAAATTTACTTTAATTTTATATGTTTGTATATGATATTGTGCGAAACTTAAAATGCATAAATGTAATATTTAAATGGAATGGCGTATCCCTTGTAGCAAAAAGATTTTCTTCTTTAATATATTGTAAAAGATCATTTCATTGTTGCTTTGTAACTGTTGCTCATTTATTATTTGTTCATTTATTCATGTACAACATTGTGATTATTTCCAGTATATATGCATTTTTTTTTTATATTGGTTGTTTTTATGATAATACTATTTTCATAAGTTTGATGTATACATTTCTGTATGTTAATTTATTTTTTATTCTTAACTTGATAAAAATAAATTGTTGTTTAGATCGAGCCTTACCATATTTCCGCATCTTCCTGCACTCTATATTCATGTTATTTTTTATTTTATTTTATTTACATATTTTATCATTTTATATTGTGCAAACATAACACGTTAACATAAAGGCATACATTTTATTTATTAATTTTATTTTATTTTATTTTATTTTACCAAGTGGCTTTTTATTTTTACTAAATTGTGCCAAAAGCAATATAATAAAAGAGACCAATGTTCAATAAATAATTACATTTATCATTAATAATAACAGTCAGTCACTATAAGCACAATTACCAAAACAATGCTTTTAAATGAACATAGGTTCAAAAGAGCTGTAAATTATAATAAATAAAAGCACATTTAGCATCATCTGACCTGAGTTTGTTGTCCCACGTCGAGTCCCACTGGATCTTCAGAAAGGTGACGATGAGCTGCGCTTCAGCAATGAAGACAAATGCGCTCAGACACGCGTCACCAACTGCCTAAAAACACCACAGTCAAATAAAACACATGCACAAGAAACCTAAACAACGACATCTGCATCAGATCAGTGTTTCTGTTGTTTTTACCTGGTTCTTCACAAACACACTATGAACGGAAGCCTCTTTGTCTGTTGTGGAGGGCAGCTGAATGTTTTCGTGGTCTGATATCTGACTCCAGCGTCCCGGGACTGTGGTGTCCCGCGGGCCGCTCAGATTCTGACGAGAAGAACATTCCCAGAGGAACACCTGTCCTGTGAGAGCGGCCAGGAAAACTCTCTGTGCGTTCTCCGAAACCAGCAGAGAAAGCCGCATTGCAGTCGCTGAACCTTCGTGAGACAAGAATGTGTTCGTTTGAGGATCATTTCCAGATGTGCATCAAGAAAAGTCTGTTAAAACTAGAGGACGACCGATTAATTGTTGCGGAATGCCGGAGAATCTCTCTCTGGCTGCGTGAGAGACGGAGCAGCTCACACTCTGCAGCCGCTTCTTGTTCACACACAGCTTCAGCTAATGATGGCAGGGCAAAACAGACCATTTCGAAAGTGTAATTACGTTTTACCCTACTAGAATTGATGCCGGAAAGTTATCACATTCATAAGTGCAACAAGTCATTTGCATGTGAAAGTAGAAACACCTGCAGTTCAGACAAAACTTCTGGGCTGATTATAACTTTCCTCGTGAAATGTGTGTGTGGGTCCGACAATAGCATCCACGATGTCATCGCTCGTGGCCAGCGCACTCTTAAGCAGTTATGAGCAGCAGGCTGTGTAATATGTGTGAACTCTTTTATTTTTGTTATCTCTTGGCCATTTGACTTATAGCAGTGTCCAGTGTTTCCCATACATTGAGTTATTACTTCGTTGAATAAACTGAGCACTGCACGTTTCAATATTAAAATGCATCGCTGGTGTTTTTATATGAATGAATGTATCTTTGAAAAGAACCGACCGTCTTCAGAAAAGCTTCGGTGTCATTTTCATTTCGTCTTTCCTGTAATGCCTGATAAAGTTGTGTTTGTGAGCGCAGTGCTTATTTGATTACAGCCGGGGAAACAGCTATATCTCCCGCTCCAACAGCGCCTCCTGCTGGCAGAGAATTAATCTGCATTTGCAAGTCTGTGGGAAACACTGGTGTCTGTCAGCAAACATAAACAAAAAGCATGCTTCAGAACTGTTTTGAGAAGGTGCTTAAGTTTTGAGCCATGTATTATTACTCTGAATATGGCTACTAATACTATTACTATCTTGTACCCTGCAATAATCATTTATTCAAACTCACTTTTATGAGATAAAGGGAAAAAAAAAAAATCGCCATCATATATCGGCCATCGGCTGCCCTGATAATGTTGATGTTAGATGTCCTAGATGTTAAAACTGGAGATAAATTGAGCCTAATAAGCTCGCTTCATAATTTGATGAACTCTGCACTATTATTGCACTGAATCAACACTGAACTGACGTATTTTCCTCTGTAGTGCTGCTTTATAGTTGAACTGAGTTCAACTCCTAACGAATGAACTTTGAAACATTAAAAGAATAGTTCAACCAAAAATTAAATTTGGCTGAAAATGTACTCTTCCTCAAACTATCCCAAATGTAGATGAGTTTGTTTCTTCATCAGATTTGGAGAAATGTAGCACTGCATCAGGTTAACATCTGGAGAAGACCAAAGCTGAAACAAATCCAGCATTAATACGAGTCCATGATCCATAATAATGCTTCCTCCAGTGAAAAAGTGCATCTGCTGTTGTCTCTCACATCAAAATCCAGCCACATATTTGTTTAGAGCTGTTTAAACGCTGCTTGATCTGTGCAGATTTCTCTCCTGATTCAGACCAGACCACTTTTTCACTGGAGGAAGCCTTATTATGGATTACGGACTCAGTTATATTTGAGTTAAAAACATCTTAATGCTGGATGTGTTTCAGCTTTTGTCTTCTCCAGATGTGAACTGATGGACTGGAATGCTGTGGATTACTTGTGGATTATTGTGATGTTTTTATCAGCTGTTTGGACTCTCATTCTGACGGCACCCATTCACTGCAGAGCATCCATTGCTGAGACACTGATGCAATGCTACATTTCTCCAAATCTGATGAAGATACAAACTCATCCTAATCTCGGATGGCCTGAGGGTGTGTCAGATTTCAGCCAATTTTCATTTTCATTCACATAAATACCATTATTTTCTGTTTTATTACTGTGAAGCTGCGTAGAAGCATACAGAAATAAAAATAAAAACTCTTACACAGACCTTTGATGGAAGAAACCAGCTGATGAACCTCGGGAACAGCCGAGACCGTCTTCAGCGAATCCTTGTCTTTGTTCCACAGGAAAAGTTCTCCAGAGACCAGAAGACCCACCAGCCACACGCCTGCAAATAATACTGTTAAACACACCAGTGGCCTGCAGCACTGAGGATTAATCACAGATCTCACATCGTTTACCATCCTGAGACGCTGACATGGTCACCACCCTCTGCAACAGCGGCTGGAGTTTTGGGGTCTTCTTTTTAGTCCGTCCCGAAACCAAATGTATTTCGCTGATCCGACTGTCATCTAACAGAAACACACCCTCCTTTTCCTGGAAGCAAACAGTGCTGAGGTGTGTAAGACTGCTTTTGTGCTCCAGGGTCACACACACATATATATATATATATCAGTGTTTGTATGAAATGACAGGATCATTTGTAAATGTATGATCTCACCCGGCCCAGCCAGCAGAATCTGGGCCATGGCTTTCTGCGCTTGATGCTGGATGACAACAAAACCTCCAACTTCACTTCCATTCTTGGCACCGATGGTGAGTTTCAGAGGACTTCCAGTCGGCCTGTATTCTACAGCATCCAGCTAAAGCAAGGATATGAAAACAATCAGTGAAAGTTACTTGCATTTACAGCCCACATGACATATTAAGCACGATATAAAATGCAAAATACTCAGGCAGCTTTATTAGCAGTATAATACCGCCTTTGAATCATATTCAGCTGTTTGTTTGTTTGTTTTTACCTGCTTTACAGCTAAATTATCAGTACTACCACAAATAAACATATTTAGTTTTTTTTTTACATATAAGTGAGTAAATGCTTATTACTGAATATGACATATTGACTAGTCTTAAATTAATTGCATTATAATAAAATAAAAATGCATAATAATAATAATACTAAATATTTTTTAATTCAACCTTAGCAGTCAGTCAGAGAAATCAAACTAGCAGCAAAAATAAGGTATTAAATTAAATGCATAATATAACTGAAAACGATCATACTGACTCAGTCTGTGATATAGAATCTAAAATTAATTGCATTATAATAATTTTAAAAAATTCAGGCAGATAAATCAAATCAGCTGCTAAAAAAAAAGATATTCAAGTAAATGCTTATAATTAAAAATATATATATAATTTACTCTAAATAACCTAACATTAATTGCATTATTATTATACTTAAAAAATAATAATAATTTGCAGCAGTCAGTCAGATAAATCAAATCAGCAGCACAAATAAAGTAAACACTTACAATAAAAATAATAATATTTACTCTAAAATAAATTGCGTTATTATTATTATTTACCAAATTAATTCGCAGCAGTCAGATAAATTAAATCAGCAGCCAAAATAAGGGATTGAAGTAGATATAAATGATATTTACTCTAAGTAACCTAAAATTAATTGCGTTATTATTATTATTATTTTATGTACAACTTTCAACCGCAGCTGCAGTCGGATAAATCAAACCAAACCAAATCAGCAGCCAAAATAAAGTATTAGATCAGCTAAATGAGGAGTATAAACACAAACATCTTTTATTCCGTTTGAAACGGAAGAAAGAAACATTCACAAATGCTAACTAACATGATTCTGAACTCTATCAATATTCCAGGAATACATAAATCAGCTGAATAGTGATAGCGTTAGCTGCAGCATGTCAACACAAACTCACACTCGACACACACACGCCAACTCAGCTTCTGTAGAGCCACAAACTAATGCTAAAGCGTCTTTATTACTCTACCATCATGCCATGACTTCAATAAACGCATTCCGCCTCTGTTTATTCCGCTGTTTTTCGAATCTCCCTCCACTTCCGGTTTTCCAAACAGCGAACGCAATTCCCATGATTCCCGCTGCGTTGCCATAGAAGCGTCACAGACGCGTCAGCCTGTGCGCATGCGCGTTCAGAGGGTGCCTATCATAGATAAGTCTATATATATCGGTATACCGTGTATATCCTCCTGAGAACCAGAAATTAAAAGCTTTGTGAATTTAGTATTTTTTTCATGTCATCACATTGTTTAGAGCATAAGAAAAAAATGGTAACATAACATTTTTGAAAAATTATATTTTATTCATAAGTTATGCTATGTCCTCTGTTTTTCTAAAAAATAAAATGACAAGAGTAGACATGAAAAGGCAAAAACAAAACAAAAACCAATCAATTTTTAGGTTTCAGGATTTTTTACTAACTTTGTTTAAGGATGGTTCTCAACTATGTTATAAAATACATAATGATTTGATATACCATTTTGCTTTATGCAATATGTGTAAAAATTCCATAAACTGGGTTTCCCAATGTTATCTATACACTGTATCTCATTTGCATATTAAAGTGCTGTTGGGACAGCATGTTAAAAAAAAGGGAGTAGTAATTGGCCAGATTTTCATAATAATATCTAATATTTCATAAGAATATTGATATATAATTTGTTTTCCTATTCAATTCTTTTGTCTCCCAAAATGTATAATAAACATGCTTTTAGTCCCGGTGTCCTCTACAGTGGACATGTATGAAATTATGTCCTGTTTCATAACAGGCAGTCATATTTTGATTTGAAACCCCATAACATTTTCCTGAGATGTTGATTTATGACACACAATTTGAAAATTAATCAGATTTAAATTATAATTACAAGATATTAGCATATTTCCATAAGGATGTACAATTTTATCACTAAATTAATGTCAGCCATTTTTAAAAACCAAGGAGAGGGAGTGGTGATGGTGAAACAGCCAATCATTTGGCATCTCTGGAAAGCCCTGAATGTGCTCTGTACAGGACTCCAGACTTACAACTGTGACATGTGAGGTCTCAGAGAAATTCACTAACATATAATGTCCACTACAGAGGCAAAAACTCCATAGCTGGGTCTCAGGAGGCTATATCTGTTGCTGCCAGATCTCGATTGCCGAAAATCACATTGTGTTTGATGCAAAACTAACTCGACTAAATCACATGGAAAAAAAAAAACATTATATCTGTATATTTTCATGCTTTTTCAAGTTAAGCAAATTTTGTCCACTAAAAACATATCTGGTCATAGACAATTGTCAACATGCATAAGTGGTAAATAAATAAACAAATAAAAAAAAGGTTTATAAAAATGTAGCTATATACATTTTTAGCTCAATAATAACAAACATCAGGAAAAAATAGGAAGCAATACCTTTGTTTTTCGTATACTTGTGTCGCTTACAATTAAAGTCCTTTTCTGATTTTATTGTTTGCAACGTTACTTGGCAATATTTTATTATTATTATTATGATATTTTACATGGTCTATTATTGGAGTAGTGTCACCCGGGTGGGAGTTTGAACTCCTATTCACTGGGAATAAAAATAAATGAATAAAAAAATAATAATTCAGTCGATGCAGAGACATATAGACCCCCATCTCCCCACCCTCTGAATATTACGTATCATAATTACGTTATTTGGCGGGTTTTACTTGGAAAAGCAGCTGATTTCTAGCATTCGAATAACTATGGATAAACCTGAAACTATAAGAAGGATTGGAGATGAATTTCATTTACAAATAAGGCAGGAATGTGCATACTTTTAAATCATTCATTCAGTTCAGTATGGTTGGCTCTGAGATTCATTGCTTCTCTATTGTAAATTGCTTTGGATAAAAGCATCTTCAACATGCATAAATGCAAATATTCATTGCACGGAATTAGTGGAAGCTGAAGATGTTGATATTCATATCAAAAATTAAAAAAATAAAAGAAAACACCTAAATTTCAGTTCCACTAAAAACTTCTTATAAACCAATAATAATTACAAAATAACAACCAAAAAGAACAAATTAATCCAATCAGGCTTTACACTATACTTATATAAATTATCAATATAACAATAAAAAAAAAAGAAGAATAATAATAGTCACATAAACCAATGAAATAACATAAAGGGTAGCATGACCTTTATTTAACAAAAAAAAAAGAAATATTTTTTTATTTTTGAAAAATTCATGCATAAAACATTTATTAATAATTATTAAACAAATATGTATGTGTGTGTGTATATATATATATATATATATATATTCACACACTGGAAAAAAATGGTAACCTAAAAATGTAACATCTAAATTAACTGGTTTTATTCGAGTCAAAAAATGTATTTCATATCGCTGAATCAACCTAATTACCTTTAGACCATTATATCATGTAGACATAAAGCTCTTTGAAGTAACAACTGGTTACCACTTTTTGCAGTGTGTGTGTGTGTGTGTTTGATTATAGTTTTATACACCCATGGAATATTGCATTGTTGCATGACTATGTTAATTACACATGTACTGCAATTATGCATCCAGGACAACTCTGATAATATGTTCTTGATGACGTCATCAAGTTCTGGGTGATGTCAGCCAATCACAGCTTATAAATTTAGCCGCGAACCAACTAAATGTATTACTGACCTCTGTACAGATAAATCAAGAAGAACACATCTCTGAGATGGAGGCTCCAGACTGGATCGAATTATTAATGAGAGCTTTCTTCTGCTTCACCGGTATCATAGGGAACGGTTGGCTGGGTTTGCGCTCTCTGCCCAGATCTGGATCTCCGCTTCGGACCAGCGATGTCCTCTTCGTTAACCTGGCCGTGTCCAATCTGATCACAAACTGTCTGGTGGATCTGCCGGAAACCATGGCGCACGTTGCCAAATCCTGGCTCACGAGTAAAGAGTACTGCGGCGTGACTAAGTTTTCCCACGAAATCTCGGAGACCAGCAGCATCTTCTCCACTATGTTCATCAGCATGTATTGGCACCAGAAACTGGTGGGCTCCATCAGACGTGGAGGAGCTCCGGTGCAGATGGATAATTTGAGGTTAGTCGTCGTATTGCTCGCTGGGAGCTGGATCGTGTCGACTGCGTTCAGTCTTCCGTACATCTTTATCGCAGAGCACAATGCGAACGAGAGTTCGGAAGTTTGCGAAGAACGTTTCGCATCACCTGCAGCCAAGCAGACGTATGATGGCATGTACCTTACGCTGGCTAACGTCGTTCCAATGATTGGGATAACTTATGCCACCGTTCAGATCGTCTTAACACTGCTTCGGAGTCAAAAACGAGTCAAGGATCACTCCAGGAATGGAACAAACCCTCAACCTTCATCTGTAGACCAAAAACTGGAAGGAACCGCAGAACGCAGCCTGGAAGAAAGATCTCCAATCTCCACAGATGCTTCTAGAGCTGCTACTCAACAGAAGACGCAGCTCAAATCCAATCCGTCCTCGAGTAACCAGGTTCGAGCAGCCAAAAGCGTGGTTGCAGTCGCCACCATCTTCATCTTCTGCTGGTTCACTCACCTCATTCTCCGCATCTACAGCACCTTCAGAAACTCCATCCTCGCTGTGAAACTCACCAACTTTATAGGAGCTTCTTACGTCTGTTTCGTCCCGTATGTCTACTTGCACGGTGTGAAGAAACTCAACTGCTCTTGGCGGTAAGAACTGGTGAGTTTATTAAGCTTGGTGCATCCTGGGAAACCATTAGTGCACACAGTTGACTGCACCAATATAGCGTTAAAAGCTAAAAGATTGAGTGATTGGCATCTGTGTAAATGCTTTAAACATATAGATATGAAATATATATGAGTGTAGAATATCTTGGGTGTAGCTAAGGAAAGAAAATGAAAATGATTGTTCTCCTGTGCTTTGTTGATTATGACCAGATGTCAGTGCAATTATGTTTGTTATTCCTCTTGACGAATTAAAAACCTGCTTATGAGCGCAATTATTGTCATGTTATTTTTGCTGTCAAATAAGCACAAAAATCCTGGCGTCAGCTGAGATGGTAAAGAGCACTGGACCTTAAACCAACCAGCGTTAACCCTATACAGCCTACTGTGTTATATTTGATACGCAAAGGCCTGTACATGATCAACATGATCAAGACTTTGCTGATAAACCTGTCACACACAATCTACTGCATGTCTTCTGTCTCTGATTGATAGTATAGAGTTGCAGTAAAAGCTCTTTTAGTGTAATTGTAGAAACCTCCAGCTTCAGCTGCTGCTTCTCGTGTGTTTCTGCAGTCAAATCTTGACTGATTTTTATCAAGTAAACGTGAGAATAACTGTAGTAATATTTCTAGATGAACACTTACACTTAAAGCAGCTCAGCTTTACTTGATTCTCCATCATTCATATTTTTTTAGAAAAATCAGTGCGTCTCAAATCTGATCATCAGGATGTTTTGAGGAGCGTTTGTTTCCAGAAGCTTTACTTTCACTGTTCCTCAGCGGAGGAATGATCTTCACAAGCCTCCAGAACATCTCACATCTTCTGAGGAGCCTTTATTTCTTCAGCTCTCAATCACTGCATTATATGTTTGGAGCATTTCAATCTTACTATTATTGGAGATATAGAGTGATGACTGATATTTATATCATTTTACGTAAGTATCTGCTGTACTCTTATAAAGATCTCATTAATTTACATTACAAGCTTTAGAATTTCATCACTTTTTGTCCATATAAATATCAGCATCTGCACCAAATAGAATACTTTTTGCTCAGTTTGAGACTATGAACTGGTTTTTCCTCCATATTCTCACTGTATTATATACTATGATGAGCCATAAAAGCTTGCTGCATCAAATATGATATTCAACAAAATTGCATATGCAAACTTTGTTTAGATTTGTCTAAAGGATCAATAAACTGTTCCATTAAAAAATAGATTTTTTTGGACTATTATTTCTTATGTCAGGCTTTACATTTACATTTATCCAAAGCGACTTACACTGCATTCAGCCTATACATTTTTTTTACCAGTATGTTATGCTTTAGAGTATGCTTTACAAGGTTAAAAATTGTATTTTTGACTGTTGTGTCCTCTCACTCACTGACACTTTACATTCATACTGTAAATGCCCCAAATAAAAAAATTCAAATATGCTGATAATCAATTCAACTGAAAGTTTCACTTGATTAAACATTGTTTAGTATGTCTTTCAAACCATTTGCAATATTAAATCAGAAAAATAGAGGGAATTTGTAATCAAAATGACAGACCTGCTGCAAGTACATGCAGTGCTGTGCTGCAGGATAACAATTACAGCTTATGCAAAGTAAAGTGTGTTTAATGTTTGTATTGTGTAAATGAAAATGCACCCACTATTTGTTCTGGGTTCATTCTCAGCAAAGCAGGAGGAGATTTTAGTGACATGTGACCATGATATCATCAGTTCATACCTTACACTGGATCAACACTGGATCAACAAAGTTCACTGCCAACACTGGATCTGTACATGCAAAACAAGAGTCTTTCCCAAACCAGCTTCAGGAGCAAAACAACTCTGAGATGGAGGTCCAAGCCTGGATTGAATCATCAATACGAGCGTTTTTCTGCTTGACTGGCATTACAGGGAACCTCTGGCTGGGTTTGCGCTCTCTTCCCAAATCCAGATCTCAACTGCGACCCAACGACGTCCTCTTTATTAATCTGGCCGCGTCCAATCTGATCACAAACTGTCTAGTGGATCTTCCAGACACATTGGCGCAGTTTGTGAACGACTGGTTCATGGGTAGAAACTACTGCAGCGTGCTTCAGTTTTCATCCGATCTCTCGGAGACCAGCAGCATCTTCTCCACTATGTTCATCAGCATGTATTGGCACCAGAAACTGGTGGGCTCCATCAGACGTGGAGGAGCTCCGGTGCAGATGGATAATTTGAGGTTAGTCGTCATATTGCTCGCTGGGAGCTGGATCGTGGCGTTGATGTTCAGCGTACCCCACTTTTTTATTGCAGAACACGATGGGAACGAGACTTTAGAAGTTTGTGAAGAACGTTTCCCAACACCTGTGGAGAAAAAGACGTTCGATGCGCTGTATCTGATTCTGGCGAACGTCGTTCCACTTGCTGGGATCACCTACGCCAGTGTGCAGATCGTCTTAATGCTGCTCCGGAGTCAAAAACGAATCACGGACCACTCCAAAGGAAGAAATGCACCACCTACAGAAGAAAATACGGCCAAAAAGTCTAAAGCCGTGAATACCGTCGCCAACCCGCAACAGAAGACGCAGGTCAGATCCAATCCATCCTCGAGTAACCAGGTTCGAGCGGCCAAAAGCGTGGTTGCAGTCGCCACCATCTTCATCTTCTGCTGGTTCACTCACCTCATTCTCCGCATCTACAGCAACTTCAGAAACTCTATCCTCGCTGTGAAACTCACCAGTTTTATTGGAGCTTCTTACACCTGTTTCGTTCCCTATGTGTATTTGCACGGTGTGAAGAAACTCAACTGCTCTTGGCGGTAAGAACTGGACTGGAAAAAGCATCTGAGGAAAGAAGCTTGTTTTGATGATTAATGGCAAAACATGTAAACAAAGCTTGAGTGATTAGCAATTAGTTGTTTGTAAACACCGTATATGTAAATACCTCTTGTCTTTTTATATGAAGTGTGTGAATCGTAGTAAAAGAACTGGTTTATCATTTTTTCCACCACCAAAGCAGAAACAGAAGTGACTCTCCCTCCAGTGCTTTGGTAATTGCTGCCAGCGATCACTGTAATTATGTTCCTTATGCCACTTAACAAATTATAAATCTGCACATGAGTGCAATTCTCCTCAATGTTATTTACAAAAACAAAGGAGGACAGCACATTATAATCAATATATTTAAAGCATATTTATAATATATAATATTTTGCCAAATAGGTATAATTAGCCAATATAAAGTGTGTATATACTTATATTGATTATAATTTGCTATTTCTTTTTTATGAATTGATTTCGGTAGCACTTTACAATAAGGTTGTATTGGTTAACATTAATTAACTACATTAGTAAACATGACTTAACAATAAAAATTAAATCTTAAACATTAATCTTAGTTAATTCCAACATTTTATTAAAATAAAAAGTTATTATTTATTATATTAAATAAATTACATTATTTAATGGACCTGAACTAGCATGAATTAACAATGAACTGTATTTTTATTAACTAACGTTAACAAAGATGAATAAATACTGTAAGAAATGAATTGCACATTGTTAGTTAATTTTAGTTAATGCATTAACTATTGTTAACTAATGGGATCTTGTAATTTCAATAACGTTTAAACTTAAATTTTGGTGATTTAAAATGTTTTGGTGATTGACCTCTTTATCTATGAATCATACTGAATGGCTCTGAAGAATAAGGGTCATATTATATATACATCCAACCTGCTTGCTTTGCATTATGATCACTTTACATTAAACATAAGCCTTCATTTAATCAACGTTAGCCAATATTGACATATTTATTCAAATTCTAGCTAAATCAATAAGTCATGCAGGACCAATGTAAAACTCAACAGCCTATTATAACCACAATCCCTCAAATAAAATCTAGTCAACATCAGAGCTGTTGAAAATGTTCATTACCTCGGCAGTCGATTTTGACATTAGTGGGCACATAACAGCAGTCAGCAGACATTGAAGTGAGTTGCTGTTTATTTATTTTTTTATGTGCATCCAGTCTCATTTTGTAAGTGACCTTTCTTTCTGTTTTAAAGATGTTTTCTTTGGATTGTTTGAGTGCTCAAAAGAGAATAGAGGAATATGTAACTTAATTAAGCTGTGTTTCCTGCTAGCTAAATTTCACATACATATACAAACATTATTTACTTGCTCTAAACCTCTCTTTTCTTTATTCGAAGTTAATCTAGAGAAGTACTATCTAAGCAGTCAAAACTACAACTCTAGTCTATATTCATCCTATGTGTCCTCTTAAGGTGTAAATTTACTACAAAAAAAAACCATCATGGTTAGGCTACTATAGTTAAACCATGCTAACCACAAATTAACCATGGTTTTGCTACACTAACCATTATAAAACCATGGTTAATTTTCTTAAAGGTGCAGTAGGAGATCTTGGAAAATGCTAACTTTAGCCTGATAGCACTGAAAGCGAACGTCCCACCCTCTCTGCAATCGCCGTCCAAAGCCACACCCCCTGAACGCATTTACGCTCACAGACCAGAATACCAGAGACAACATTACTACAATAGGCTACATCAGCGGTTCCCAATTCCAGCCCATGTTCCCAAGTGAAGTAAACTTCAACGGAGTTCCCCCGCTCAGGGAGTAGGGAGCAATGAACACTGTGTAGGGATCATATCGATCGGAACACAGTTCATGCACGTAGCTCACTTCTAACAAGCTGGCGCGAGGATTGCTATCGGGATGTGAAAAGACTTTCAACCAGCATAACAAAAAATGTTTCTGAAGACAATCACCTTTTTGTATCGATTCGGCGCTCAGATTCACGAACCCGCTCCGAAGTTCCGACCCGAATCAAATGATTCG
>NW_015542364.1:535627-541921 GCF_001515605.1 Sinocyclocheilus anshuiensis | reverse complement strand
GTGAGTTGCTGTTTCTTTATTTTTTTATGTGCATCCAGTCTCATTTTGTAAGTGACCTTTCTTTCTGTTTTAAAGATGTTTTCTTTGGATTGTTTGAGTGCTCAAAAGAGAATAGAGGAATATGTAACTTAATTAAGCTGTGTTTCCTGCTAGCTAAATTTCACATACATATACAAACATTATTTACTTGCTCTAAACCTCTCTTTTCTTTATTCGAAGTTAATCTAGAGAAGTACTATCTAAGCAGTCAAAACTACAACTCTAGTCTATATTCATCCTATGTGTCCTCTTAAGGTGTAAATTTACTACAAAAAAAAAACATCATGGTTAGGCTACTATAGTTAAACCATGCTAACCACAAATTAACCATGGTTTTGCTACACTAACCATTATAAAACCATGGTTAATTTTCTTAAAGGTGCAGTAGGAGATCTTGGAAAATGCTAACTTTAGCCTGATAGCACTGAAAGCGAACGTCCCACCCTCCCTGCAATCACCGTCCAAAGCCACGCCCCCTGAACGCATATACGCTCACAGACCAGAATACCAGAGACAACATTACTACAATAGGCTACATCAGCAGTTCTAAATTCCAGCCCATGTTCCGAAGTTAAGTAAACTTCAACGTATTTCCCCTGCTCAGGGAGTAGGGAGCAATGAACACTGTGTAGGGATCATATCGATCGGAACACAGTTCATGCACGTAGCTCACTTCTAACAAGCTGGCGCGAGGATTGCTATCGGGATGTGAAAAGACTTTCAACCAGCATAACAAAAAATGTTTCTGAAGACAATCACCTTTTTGTATCGATTCGGCGCTCAGATTCACGAACCCGCTCCGAAGTTCCAACCCGAATCAAATGATTCGCAATACGCGACCCGATTGCAGTGCTTTGAATCATTTTGCGCAATTTTTAACAGAATGGGAGTTTCGAAAAGCTTCGTTTCACCCATCAACTGAGTGTTTTGCGATCTCGAAATTAGAAAATGAATGGCTCTTTTGAACTGGTTTTTGGTAATGAATCGCTTGAAATTAACGATCGAAGTCACGGGATTGAATTTGAATCAAGCAGAGTGGTTCCAGCGTAAATGATTCACTCAATTGAATCGGTTTGTCTATACCTCCGCCTTTTGCGCCTTCAACCATGTTTACGCGACACTGTCAGATAGGCCTATATATATACTATGGTCAGTAAGTTACTACTACTGGCTTAGTCTACTGGTTAATTGAAATAAGCGGGAAAAAATGTTTACAAATAAAACATCCTTATTTCAATAACTGCTTTCCACGTCGAAGAATCCAACACAAATCTACGAACATATTCAGGGGAAGTAACGGTTTGCTGCTAACTAGTGAAACACTCATTGCTTTGACCAGCTGCGCCTCAAAATAACTACGTTAAGATGGAAACATTATGATTTGAACATTTTCGCATGATAGACTTTTGACCAGTTTCATGTCATATTATAGGTTTAGTTTATAGCTATGGTAGCCAACATAAGTTACTCATAATTCATAGAGGTTTTTTTATGTTAGCATATTCATCAAAACAATAATTAGACAACTTTGATTATGTAAAGATTATGGATATTGTAGGGACATCGGTAAGACCTCACCTTGCTCGTCTTTGAAGTGGAGTTTCTTTTCCCGCCCAAAAATGGAGAAAATAAGAACGCAATCTGAGGTAAAAATGAAATGGTTTCCCGCTCCAGATTACCATTTTCAAAAATATATATTTTTTATATTATAACATTAAAGTTACAGTAATTTGAATGTAGTCTTCGTAAAAAAATATAAAGCAAAACATAAATGTGCAAAAACAGTAAGCGCTATCGTTTAGTCGACTACACAAAATTATTTTAAATTATAATTAACAAGTTATAAAATTGATTTAAAGCCATATTTATATTATGTGTGTCAGTTTTATACATTTAAAATATTGTCAATATTGTGTGTAAATAATTAATATACAATTTTAATTAATATAGTGATTTTTTTTAAAGAAATTTGAAAAACAACTCCTCAGAAAAGTACTAATTTTACACAATTGTAATTTAAAACAAAACTTTTTCTTTTTATTATTTTATTTTCAAATCATTTTCAATACATATTACACAAAACTAGGTGGATGAAAAGATTCAGGCTTTCATAAAAATGTGTCCTTTTCATAAAAGTCTCCCCTGTTGAACCTGACGACTAGTACAAAACGCACATGTTTCCTTTCATCCCATCCATCCACCACCACATCTCAATCAAGAAACGTAAAAAAAAACGCATCCATGGGGAAGTTACCAACCATAGATAGTGTTTCAACAGTAGAAAACATTTAGAATAAGTGCCTCCTCGGACAGCTTATGAACACATACAGACACCATTGATTAATTATAACTGAATAAGAAATTAAAATCATGTATTACACACCTTCATATCCGCTGATGACCACAAGAACTTACGCAAACTGAAGAATACATATAAATACATGTTTATTTCGGCCGTCTGTTGGGCATTTCCATGGCTGGACGAGTGAACATTATTCATTTTCAGTAAATATAAAGACTGAAGTCCTGGTGCGTTGAGAGGCGTCAGGCTGCTGTAGTATCGGGATGTCCATCAAACGACATCAAAACAAAACGACCGCTGGCAAGTCCTTCATTGTCATCAATGGAGCTTCTCCAGTTTGGCCTGAAGGCATTTAAAGTTGCGTATAATGTCCTGCAGAGCCGCGTTTGGACTCAAGGACTGCAGCTCCACCAGATACCCACAGATGTTATCCAGACAAGCGTTAGTAAACCTCCGTCTGCAATCAACCAGAGAGTGAGTGACAAAAAAAATGTGACCGGGGTTGCCAGGTTTTCACAACAAAACCTGCCCAATTGCCATCACATTTCTAGGGGGGTCCCCGGGAAAAATCACATTCCGGGGTGTAAAATACACATTTTTTGGCAGGGTTCCCCTGGTAAATGTGCACTCCAGGGGCTAAATATGAGGTTATTAGGGTCGCTTCAACCTGTGGACATCAAAAACCACCCGCGGCAACAGTGTTAAAGTAGCCCAAATCCGCAGGAAACCGCAGACTTGGCAACACTGCCTTGACCACAAAACCAGTCATAAGGGTCAGTTTTTTAAATTGATAAATAAGCTTTCCATTGATGTGTGGTTTGTTAGGATAGAACAATATTTGGCTGAGATACAACTATTTGAAAATCTGGAATCTGAGGGTGCAAAAAAATCTAAATATTGAGAAAATCACCTTTAAAGTTGTTCAAATGAAGTTCTTAGCAATGCATATTACTAATCAAAAATTAAGTTTTGATATAGTTATTGTATGAAATGTACAAAATATCTTCATGGAACATGATCTTTACTTAATATCCTAATGATTTTTGGCATAAAAGAAAAATGGATAATTTTGACCCATACAATGTATTGTTGGCTATTGCTACAAATATACCCCAGCGACTTAAGACTGCTTTTGTGCTCCAGGGTCACAAAAGTGTAATATAACGTATAGAAGATGTGGCAGGTAAGACGGTTACCTGTCATAGGTGGGCACTCGGCTGGGGTCATTCACATATCCTGACAGGAGCACATGGATGCACTCCACCAGGTGCAGGGGTTTCTTAAGGCGCTGCCAACACGGGTCCTGGGTGAAACACACAGAAATTTTTATTATTATTAACATTTAAGGATTTTTGGGTTTGTTTACTCCTGACACGGTTTACTCTTCAGAATCTTAAGTGTCACTTTTTAAGATGCCATGTCAAGTTACACGACAAACACTTCAACTTTTAGATACAGCAATAATAATAATAATAATAAAAAAAATAATTTAGAAAAATAAAAAAATAAAAACAACCACTGTTAAGCAAGTGTAATTACATAATTAAATGTTATATAATTATAAAACATAAGTAAACAAATATATAACTACTGTTAAGCAATCTTTGGAAGGATTATGGACTACTAAATAACAAAATTATTAAATAAACATAAGATAAGAAATGTAATAATAAAAAATGATTAAGTAAATATGAAATTTAGAAAAATAAATAAAAATATAATTACTGTTTAGTTATCCATTTGATTAATAAATTTAAAAAAACAAAAATATTAAAATATCTTTTTACGCACACCGTGTCAATATAATCGCCATTGGCTAGTAATTTTTTTAGTTTACTCGCCAGACTGATAATAATAATACCAATAACAATAATACTGATAAGATGATAATAATAGTAATAATAATACAATGAAATCTACTACTAATAACAATATAAGACGCACTAAGGATTAATGAGATGCTGAGTTCATGAATATTAATCAGGTTGTCTGCATTCACTCGAACTGATTTGCTGAAATCAAAACAGGGACAATAATAGGTGAGCACCAGCCAATGAGATTATCGTTTGTGCATTAGTTCCGCCCACTACCGGAGAACACAGCAAAGCTGAAGAATTCCAAAGGAACTCCGTTATTTTGACAGGAAAATACAACAAAGAAAATCGTTTACATGTAGCGCGTCAATTCTGCATGGTGTGTAAGACTCTCTCTCTCTCGGTGTGTGTGTGTGTGTGAGAGACAAAGCGGCGGTGAGTCGTGCGCCTTCACACTAGAGTTTACGGTGCGTCAAATACAGGTGTGCTGCACATCCATTGAGATGAAATGGAAAAAAGCACAGATCGCTTGAAGAGTGAAACTCTGAAGCACTCAGTCAGTGTGTTCAGAGAGTGAAAATATATCTGTGCTAAACTTATACTTAGCCTCCAACTCACACACTGTCGAGGAAAATCTGAGAATTTATTAGTCATTGGCTAATATTAGACATCATTTAGTCGCCCAGAGTGAAGATTTAGTCGCATATGCGAGTGATTTACTCGCAATGTAGAGGATTGTTTAAGAGTATTATGAATCAATAAATAAATAAAAATAATGAAAAAGTAAAAATAATAATAAACACAAAATTTTTAAAATAAGTAAATAAAGCAATTCTTAATAGTATTACGGATTAATACATTTAAAATGTATTGAATTAATAACATAACATTTTATTAAAATAAATTTATCGTAAAAAAAAACTTAAATATATTACTACCATTAATCAATCCTTAAGAGGATTATGGATTAGTAAATAAATAAAAATTAAAAGATAAAAATTAAATAAAAAAGAATAAATTGCTAAGAATTTTTTTTATAATAACAATAATAATAGTCAATAAATGTATAATTACTGTTAAGCAATCCTTAAGAGGATTATGAGATGATAAAATACAGAAAATGAAATTTGATATTCAGCCAGTGGGCTTGTAGATTAAAATAAAAGCTCCTAATCTAAACATTGCAATAGTTTTTCACTAATTTCTCGCACCCGTGTCTTGAAGAGTTGGTCGTAAACCTCCAGCAATCGTGGAAGCTGAACTCCAATCTCCTGCATGGTGAAGGTGATGAAACCCACGTCCCAGTTCAACCGGCACACCTCCTGTTCCAGAAACTTCACCAGGAAATCTGAAGATCACCAAAAAAACAGCATGAGATCAGACGATGATATACATTTACGCATTTAGCAGAAGCAATTAGTGGAGGATCAAAGCAACAGAGAATCACCGGATGAGCTACACAAACACACAGAGTTAAGAGTGTTAAACCGGTACCTAAGGGGAAGTATCGAGGTGTTCCCGCGTATAACTTCCCCAGCGACACGAGCTTCAGGCTCAGAGCTCTCATGCGGTCCGCCGAGCTCATGGCCACACTGTCGCTCATCTCTGAAACACAACGGCAGCCGTCAGACACAGCGACCCACAGCACAGGAAGAGGAAGACGTCAGCGAGAGCTGTTACCCTTCTCCACGATCTCCTGCCACAGCGAGTGCACCAGGATGGGGTCCGAATGCCCCGCGCAGTGAATGATGGCCAGCTTACACTCCGACAGCCGGAAGTGATCCGCAAACTCGCCGTACAGCTACAGAGAGAGACGAACACAACATGCTTATGAAACAGGGCTGTCAAAACGGCTGAAAAACTACATTCGAACTTTGCACTTAAATTTAAAAGGCATAATTTCAGTTAGGGGGGAAAAAGCTTTTGAGGTCCCTCCTGAGGCCCCAAGAGGGTGCATCAAGCAAAATACTAAATATTAAATATTTAAATATTAAAGCAATAAAATAACATCACTATCTGTAAAACGCTGCATAATGTTTATAAACCAAATATGTGACCCTGCAGCACTAAAGCAGTCTTAAGTCGCTGGGGTATATTTGTAGCAATAGCCAACAATACATTGTATGAGTCAAAATTATA
>NW_015542364.1:534504-534917 GCF_001515605.1 Sinocyclocheilus anshuiensis | reverse complement strand
TGGCGTATATTCCAAGCATTCTGAAGGTATACTGAGGGTTTGGTGAGAAACAAAGTTATTATATTTTATGAAAATCTTGCGTTGCAATGCGAGTGCGCAGTAGCTCACGGCGCACTTAGTGTTTAAAATATTTATTTTGAAACAAATTAATTAATGAATTTCTTAATTAAACAAACAAACAGACTTGCTGGGTAAGCAGGGTAGGCTATGACAGCTGTCATATCATACCCTGCCATGCCCAGCTGATGCAAAGAATAGAATTTATATCTACACAGAAGAAAGCCCTGTCTAGACCCTGCTGTTGTGTCCAGCTATTCATAAGCCAGTTTGTTTGACGAAAAAAGATTAAATGTAGTTGCAATAAATGCGTTAAGAATCCATACAACTGCAGCAGTGGAGGACTATTATTCTGC
>NW_015542364.1:529614-534383 GCF_001515605.1 Sinocyclocheilus anshuiensis | reverse complement strand
AAAGATGATTTTCTCAATATTTAGATTTTTTTGCACCCTCAGATTCCAGATTTTCAAATATTTGTATCTCGACCAAATATTGTCCTATCCTAACAAACCATACATCAAGCTTCATTCAGCTTTCAGATGATATGTCAATTTAAAAAAAATGTAACCTTATGACTGATTTTGTGGTCCATGGTCACATATAATTAATTAAGTTGCTTAAACAATTATAAACAAAACAGCATCATGTATGTTTGATACAAAAGGATGAAAGCCAATCGCAAAGAGTACTTTTTCCATTTAAAAACATGAGATGCAGTGGGATGGGGAAAAATTGCCATAAAGTCTCAAGTAGTGTTGTTTTTGGCGGCCTGTTTTAATTTTAGTTTTAGCTAGTCTCAAGACATGTTTTTTAAAAGTTGAACTTGCATTAATTTTACATGACTTTCTAAACATGCCGCTCTCTTGTGCGAGAGAGAAACGTCTCCATTTACCTTGGTAATGTCCATGAGCTCGGAGTCGAGTTGTGTAATGGCTCCCTGCACTGAGGGATGCTGGGAATACTGTCTGCGGAGCGTTTCCTGGATCTGCACCTGAATCCGCACCACCTGGAGGATCACAGCAGCATTACAGAGCAAACTAATTTAGGCCTGCACGAGTCAGCAAAATAAAACTCAAATTGTGACATGGTTTGGTGCAGTTATCAAATCGCAAAGGCTGCAGTTTCATTACATAAACACATGCGCAGAGCGTTTCAGAGCAAAGCACGGCACTGTGTTCATTTACATGCGAGCAGCTGGTGATCTGATGTTTTCAACACCTCAGAGCCAGTGTTATTCTTATAGTTTTCATTTTAAGTTTAGTTTAGGTAATTTTATGTGCTTTTGTCATTTTTGCTTTATTTTTTATTTCAGTTTTAGTAATACCTCATCTGAAACGTATGGTTAATTGCAATAACAAAACTTGGTTCTGATTGCGTAATTAAATGTTAATTTAATAATAGAAAAGAAGCTTTAAAATAGGTAACAAAAAAACAGTTATGGTTAATCTTTCTCAAAAGTAATAAAATAAATATTATTGATTATTGAATATTATTGACTTTGTTTAGTTGGTTAATTTTTTTAAAGTAAAAAAAATGTAATTTTTATTGTTTTATTTAAATATTTCTAAATAGCTTTATTTTTATTGCAGTTTTATTTTTTTAGTAATTTTACTACTTCAACAAATTTTACATTTATATTTAAGTTTTTAATTTTTAAGCTTCATCAAATATATATCTTTATTAATATTTATCCTTATTTCAAAAAATATTTTTCATTGTTAAACTGTTGACAACTGAGTAATTTTATTATTTTTCTTAAATACACATTGTTTTACTTTACAGTTAAATATTACAATACCTACTATAGTAATTTCATATTTTGTTTAATATTTTATATAACGATAATAAAAATTACTTTTAGAATTATTGTAGATAAACTGCCGCTCAAAAGTTTGGGATAAGTAGGATTTTTATTGTTTTTTAAAGAAGTTTCTTCTGCTCTTCACGGTTGCATTTATTTTATCAAAAATACAGAAAAAACTGTAATATTGTGAAATATTATTGCAATTAAAAAAAAAAAAGAGTTCTATCTTAATATACTTTAAAATATAATTTATTTCTGTGATCAAAGCTGTATTTTCAGCATCATTACTCCAGTCTTCAGTGTCACATGATCTTCAGAAATCATTCTAATATGCTGATTCATAATCAATGATTGAAACAGTTGTGCTGCTTAATATTTTTTGGGAAACTGTGATACTTTTGTCAGGATTTTTTGATGAATAAAAAGTTAAAAAGAACAGCATTTATTTAAAATATAAATCTTTTGTAACAACAGAAGTCTTTACTATCACTTTGTATCAATTTAGCACATCCTTGCTGAATAAAAGTATTAATTTATTCTTAAAAAAGAAAGAAAAAAATGTACTGACCACAAACTTTTGAGCAGTAGTGTATATTGTTACAAAATATTTATATTTTAAATAAATGCTCTTCTTTATAACTTTTTATTCATCAAAGAATCCTGAAAAAAAGTATCACAGGTTCCAAAAAAATATTAGTTTCAATCATTGATTATGAATTATTAGCCTATTAGAATGATTTCTGAAGATCATGCGACACTGAAGACTGGAGTAATGATGCTGAAAATTCAGCTTTGATCAAAGAAATAAATTACATTTTAAAGTATATTAAGATAGAAAACGTTATTTTAAATTGCAATAATATTTCACAATGTTACTGTTTTTTTCTGCATTTTTGATCAAATAAATGCAGCCTTGGTGAACAGAAGAAACTTATTTAAAAAACAATAAAAATCTTACTGATCCCAAACTTTTGAGCGGCAGTGTATATATACAGTGGGTACGGAAAGTATTCAGACCTCCTTCAATTTTTCACTCTTTGTTATATTGCAGCCATTTGCTAAAATCATTTAAGTTAATTTTTTTTCCTCATTAATGTACACACAGCACCCCATATTGACAGAAAAACACAGAATCGTTGACATTTTTGCAGATTTATTAAAAAAGAAAAACTGAAATATCACATGGTCCTAAGTATTCAGACCCTTTGCATGGCTGCAATATAACAAAGAGTGAAAAATTTAAGGGGGTCTGAATACTTTCCGTACCCACTGTATATATATGTATATATATATCATATCTATATAAATGTAAATTTTTTTGGCAAATTGTGCAGCCCTACAAATTAAAGCTTTTATCAGAAACAATCACAATTAGATCATGCTAACGGCTCATTCACTGAGTGAAGGTCATCCGCAGCAGTTTGTGTCTCAGTACCTCCATCTTCTCCTCCAGTTCATGCAGAAACTCTCCGTCGGCTCCCAGTGAAGAGACGCAGGACGAGCTCTTGGCGGAGAGGATGGCTCTGGAGATGTACCCCAGACGCTGCTTCAGAGAGATCTCCGTGCTGCACGCACACAACACCAACACAAACCAATCATTCTCATCTGACACCACCAGATCGAGGCAAATCCAACTTATAGGGCTTCATATCAACGTAAAGGAGCGGAAATTTAAATATCTAAATTAGGGCCCTATGAAATCCGTTTTATTTGTTCCAAAATTCTGTTTTTTCAGTTTTAAATTTACTGGATTCCGTTTTTTTTCCCCGTTTTAATTTTTATGGACTCCTTTTTAATGGTTAAATTGAATTTTATTAATTAAAAAGCTTGTCTAACATACGTTTCATGATTTTAATTAATAATTTAACATCAGTTAAATTTAGGGCCCTATGAGATGTTTAATTTTTTCACACCTTATTACCAAATTCTGTTTTAGCATGTCTAATTATTTGAATGGATAAAAACTATTTGTATTTATTCTAACAATAGCCTTATGAAATTATGTGTTGTTTATTTACATTTTTCTGGTTATCAAATGAAGGCATAAACAATGAAAATGAAATAAATGAAAATGGGATTTTCTAGTCAAATTAAAACATGGAAGAAATATTGTGCGATTATTCCTTAAAAAATAAAGGTTTCATATATTTTTTTCAACAGTAGTAGTAGTAGTATTACTTAGATTCTACTGATTGATAGTACTATATTTCTGCCACAATATCTTCAAGTTAAGCCGACTTTTTACCGACTTAACAAAAGTTAAATTTTGATGGGTTGCCGTGCATACATAAGACACTAGTTTTACTCAAATGAAACCATAAAGACGCAGAAGATGAACGATTCATATTTAAAATGCTTTTTTGCAGCTTAATATTCACATATACTAGTCCATTTCGCGATTTGATTCAAGCGTAGTGACATACTTTTGATTAATTCATCCAAACCTTAGCAAATTCCGTGACATTTCGCATTAAACTGTAAATTCCGTTTTTAATTCCGTGATTCTGTCCGCATCGCGGAAATCATAGGGCCCTACTAAATGCACAGTTATGAGAAGAGCGATTCTGAACCAATCAGATTTCAGTGGGCGGGGCTAACCAGCATGATACCTGTGCATGTCAGCCAGCCGCGCCAGAACATGCGCCGCTTTGCCAAAGCTTCGGTTCTTCTCGTAGTATCGCCACAGAAGGTCCATGTTTCGCACTTTACTCTGGTCCTGTTTGATCATGTGCATCAGATGATCCTCCAGGTACGGCGAGTTCACCTGGAGCAGAGGAGAAAACGCCCTTAACACTTTGAACAGAGAGACTTCAAGCTATGCCGAGAAACTGTGTATGCGATCATTCGTACCTCCAGGAGTTTGTCGGTGAGATCGGCCTGAATGAGCCAGTTATAGAGAGCGATGTGGAAGAGCTCGTCTTGAGATCTCTGAGCGAGACCCAGCATCTGCTCAAACTGAGGGGAAAACCAGTCCAACAGCATCCATAATTAACTTGAACCAAAACTAAACTTCTGTTAAGTGAAACTAAAAATATAAATAGAGGAAAAATTTAAATTAAGCGAACATTAGAAATGTTGCCTTGGCAACTACATGAAAACAAATTGAATTTGAAGTAATGACTTTAAAGATAATTACAAATTAATAACAAAACAATGAAAATATAAATATTGCTGGAAAAACATTAGAAATGCTGCCTTGGAAACTAACCAAAAAAAAAAAAAAATTAAGTTGAAGTATTAAAATTACTAAAACTGAAATAAATGAATGAATGAGGTACAACTTAAACGACTGAAATGAATGTAAGTTAAAGATAAAACCAATTAGAAATATAAAAATCTATTAAAAAAAGATATAAATATTAAAGGAAAAACAAACAT
>NW_015542364.1:526887-529049 GCF_001515605.1 Sinocyclocheilus anshuiensis | reverse complement strand
CTGTTTTTGCTGTACTTTGGATCAAATAAATGCAGCCTTGGTGAGCAGAAGAGAATTCTTAAAAAAAACAAAAAAAAAAAAAAAATTAAGTTGAAGTATTAAAATTACTAAAACTGAAATAAATGAATGAATGAGGTACAACTTAAACGACTGAAATGAATGTAAGTTAAAGATAAAACCAATTAGAAATATAAAAATCTATTAAAAAAAGATATAAATATTAAAGGAAAAACAAACATTCGAAATATTGGGTTGGAAACTAAATGAAAACAAAAATAAGTTGAAAGATAAACAAATTTAAAGATAATTACAAATTAATAACAAAACAATGAAAAGATAAATATTGCTGGAAAAACATTAGAAATGTTGCCTTGGAAACTAACCAAAAAAAATAAATAAGTTGAAGTATTAAAATTACTAAAACTGAAATAAATGAATGAATAAATGAGGTACAACTTAAACGACTGAAATGAATGTAAGTTAAAGATAAAACCAATTAGAAATATAAAAATATATTTAAAAAATATATAAATATTAAAGGAAAAACAAACATTCGAAATATTTCCTTGGAAACTAAATGAAAAATAAAAATAAGTTGAAGTACTAAAATGACTGAAATTGAAATAGAAAAACGAATTATTTCATATAATTGAAATAACATAAAATAAAAACAAAATATAAATGTAAGAGGAAACACTTGAAACAAATTTAATTTGAAGTAATGACTTTACAATTTTTTTTAAGATAATTACAAGTTAATAACAAAATAATGAAAATATAAAGATTACAGGAAAAACATTAGAAATGTTGCCTTGGAAACCAACCAAAAAAAAAAAATTAAGCTTAAGTATTAAAATGACTAACACTTAAATAAATAAATGAATGAACGAATGAAGTACAACTTAAACCACAAGTTCAAGTACTAAAATGACTAAAAACGAAATATTTAATATAATAGAAATAAAATAAAAAAATATATATATAATGTAAGAGGAAAAACTTAAACGAACATTAGAAATGTTGCCCTGGCAACTAACCAAAATTAAATTAATTTAATCTGAAGTACTAAAAAGACAAACTAAAATAAACAACAACAACAAATACAAAAACAAAATAAGTAGAAACATATAAAAGAAATAACGGAGAAGAAAACAAAAAAAAAGATTAAGAACGTAAACATCAGAAATGTTGGCAACTAACTGAAATAAAGTTGAACTAACTAAAGCATCAAAATAAAATATTAAAGGTAATTAGAAATATCAAATAAAAATGACAAGCACATTACTAAGACTTAAACTAAAAACTGAAATGATAAAAATAAAAGCTAATTCAAATTATTATGAAGTGCCATCAATAACACAGCGTCTAACGGGTTCAAACTGAAGTACATGAGGCTCTAGCAGGTGGTTTGTGACTCACATGAGCGGCAGCGTCCTCGTTGCTCAGCATGTTGGGGTCAGAGGTCATGACGGGGGGTCCGGGTTGTTTAGGGACGCTGGGAGACTGAGGGGCAGCTTTGCTCTGGTTCACCAGCTCCTGCATGGTGTCCGTGATGCATTTATAACAGGAGAGTCTGGACAAAAACCATGTTTACAGCCTGATTTAAACCTGCAAATCCCACATGAGCACCACAGGATCCTGCAAAAGAAGTATATGTGTGTACTGACCGCTCCTGGAAGGCCTGCTGGCCGCTGGAGTCCTCCTCCGGCTCTCCGTTCCTGTAGAAGTGCAGCCCCAGCTTCTGAGGATCTTTCTTATCAGCGGCTGTGAGACACAGCTCCACCACTCCCTCATAGAAACGCACTGGACGTGATTAGATTAGATTCAACTTGATTGTCATTGTGCAGAGTACAAGTACAGAGCCAATGAAATGCAGTTAGCAGCTAACCAGAAGCGCAAATAACAAAGTATATAAATAAATATAAAATATAAATATGTGTATATACATTCAGCTTTATGACATACAGTGCAAGTTATGAGGTAGAAGGGCAGAGACCAGCTCAATGCAAATGACTGTAATTACAATGAAGTATAAACAGAAGGTGCATTATACAGTGAGGTATGTAAATAGCATATGTGACCCTGGACTACAAAACCAGTCATAAGGGGTCAGCTGGTCAGCTGAAAGCTGAATAAATAATCTTTCCATTGATGTATGGTTT
>NW_015542364.1:516248-526625 GCF_001515605.1 Sinocyclocheilus anshuiensis | reverse complement strand
TTAGCAATGCATATTACTAATAAAAAATTAAGTTTTAATATATTTACGGTAAGAAATGTACAAAATATCTTCATGGAACATGATCTTTACTTAATATCCTAATGATTTTTGGCATAGAAGAAAAATCAATAATTTTGACCCATACAATGTATTGTTGGCTATTGCTACAAATATACCCCAGCGACTTGAGACTGCTGTTGTGCTCCAGGGTCACATATGTTTATATATGGCCAATGACCATAACAGTGCAAATGGCACCAGGAGGTAGAAATGTGAAAGGGAATGTGCAAAATATAAAATAAAAATGCATGATCGTTATATAACGATAAAAGCAGATGAATGGTTGAGTTCTTCTGCATTTAAAGCTCACTCTGCACTCACCTTGCCGGTACTGCGAGCAGACGAGGGGCAGGTCCGTATGGTGACTGATCTGCTGATAGAGGCGCAGGGACTCCTTCAGCGTTCGCTCCTTCTCCAGCTTGTTCTGGATCTGTCTGGAGCCCTGCAGCAGCTCATTGGCCTGTCAGGACGGAAAGAGATCTGATAACGTCCTGATCCTCAACCGCATCCGGTTTATAAAACACACAGACATTCAGTTCCATACTGACTTGCTCATATAACTCATACAGATGCACAACAAAACTGGGTCCTGAAGGTGTCATTAAATAAAGAAATATTAAAATAAGTTACAAAAAACAGTTATGGTCATGGAATAGTTAAGAAATAAAAAAATATATATATTTTATTTTTCAAATAAATAAATTTAAAAAGGTAAAAAAAAAAAAACTAAATAAACTAAAAATAAAGTTAAAAAAGCTACTAAAAATAGCTACACTAAATATACTAAAAAAAAAACTAAATAAAATACACAAAAAAAAATATTAAAAACTAAATTAATACATAAAAAAATAACTAAAATAAAATACGCCAAATAAAAACAATGAATAAAAAATAGTTGCACTAAAATAAATAAACACAAAAACTAAGTATAAAAAATAAAAACAATAAATAATACCTACAGTAAATAAATACAAACACTAAGTACTAAAACACAAAAAAACAATAAATAAAAAATACTAAAAAAACAATAAAAAATTGCTTCTCTCTATAAAAAAAACAACAAACTAAATAACTAAAAACAAAAATAAACTAAATAAAAAAACGAAACCAATTGAAATAAGTAAAATCTAAAACAACTAAATTAGAAACCAAACAAAATTGACAAAATAAAAAAAATAATAAAATAACTGATCTAAATAATAATAATAATAATAATAACAGGACCAGCAGTTTTTCTAATAAAAGTAAGTCACTAAATAAATGTAAATTAAAAAATAAATAAATAAATAAATAAAAACAAATAAATTAAACAGAACTAAACATACCGAAATATAGAAAATAAAATACTTGGATAAAAAATACAAACTAAAATTGTAATAAATAAATTAAAAACTAAAATTAATCATTAAAATTAACTAGAAACTAAACTAAAATAAAAAATAAGCCAAATAAAAACAATAAATAAAAAATAGCTACACTAAATAAATTAACACATTTTTATATATTTATTTGTTTTGTGAGTAATTGTAGATCTTGCAGCATTTTACAGTAATGCATTATTTTGACTATTTATTTGTTTATTTTTAGTAGTGGCAGATTTTTTTTCTTTAACAAAAATAAGCATTATTTCTTTTTTTATTCTTGAGTAATGCCAGAAAAAAACATATTTTTTGAGTAATTAAAAATAACTAAACTAAAAACACAAAAAACTAAAACAACTGAAATCCGTAAATAAATAAATAGAAAAAAAGTAAATGAAAAACAAACTAAAAACTAAACAACAAGCAGTGAGATTCCTTTCCCGCAGCTGCCTTGAGTTATTTTCCTCAGCTTGTTTTGTGTCTCCATGTGTTCGTGGTTTGTGTGGCGTCTGACTGGAGTCTCATTGAGACGCACAGGTACCTTGGAGCAGATGCTGTCGTCGCTGCTGTACAGCAGAGGGCAGATGTCTCTCAGGTGAGTGCTGACGGTGTCTACACACGCACTGTCTTTGATGTACACGTTAATGAGGGCGGTGATGAGAGCGCCACTCAGCTCGCGTCCAGAAACAACCACATCCTTAAAACTCACAGCCTTAATCTGGTCCTGAAACTCCTGACGGAGAAAAAAAAAAAAAACAATCATTAGGGATTTAACGATATCGGAATCTCACGATACAATAATATCACGATATGAAGTCCACGATGCGATATTTGTGATATTCAAAAAAAAAATTTAAAAAAAGACAAGTGACAAAATGAAAATTGTTTACATTTTAAAGTTAAATTATTCTATCTAATGCACTTTGAGAGTTCAAAATTAAGAGCTGCAACCTTTGTTCTTAACTAAGAAAACTTAAGTCAGAAAAAGTCAGTGCATTGACTTGTAGCTGAACTTTAAAGGAGACTCAAGCCTCTTTTTATTTGTGGTATACTGTCTCAGTCTAAATTACATTCACACTGGTGTTTTAGGAAGCCAAACAAATTAGAATAGAATAATTATAATAATGACAGTAGTAGCCATATGTGTGACCCTGGAGCACAAAAGCAGTCTTAAGTCGCTGGGGTATATTTGTAGCAATAGCCAACAATACATTGTATGGGTCAAAATGATCCATTTTTCTTTTATGCCAAAAATCATTAGGATATTAAGTAAAGATCATGTTCCATGAAGATATTTTGTCAATTTCCTACCGTAAATATATCAAAACTTAATTTTTGATTAGTAATATGCATTGCTAAGAACTTAATTTGGACAACTTTAAAGATGATTTTCTCAATATTTTGATTTTTTTGCTCCCTCAGATTCCAGATTTTCAAATAGTTGTATCTCAGCCAAATAATTTCCCTACTGTAGTGTAAAGCAAAAATAATATACCTATAAAAAATTCATTTTCATTTATGTTACAGTGCAGTTGTTTTACAATATGTGACCCTGGAACACAAAACCAGTCTTAAGTGTCAATTTTTCAAAATTGAGATTTATACATCATCTGAAAGCTGAATAAATAAGCTATGTTGGGATAGGACTATATTTGGCCGAGATACAACTATTTGAAAATCTGGAATCTGAGGGTGCAAAAAAACATCACTACTGTTCATATTCAAGAAAGCACGAGGGGTAACAGAGAGCAATGGGTCGTACTTTGGGCATCTCGGAGACGATGAGGCTGAACTGATGGTCACACAGAAGTTTCCAGAGCGCCAGCGTCTGATAGGAGCGATGAACCAACTGCTGCATGGCCTGAAGAGACGCTTTCTCATATTTGATTTTTTTGCTCCCTCAGATTCCAGATTTTCAAATAGTTGTATCTCAGCCAAATAATTTCCCTACTGTAGTGTAAAGCAAAAATAATATACCTATAAAAAATTCATTTTCATTTATGTTACAGTGCAGTTGTTTTACAATATGTGACCCTGGAACACAAAACCAGTCTTAAGTGTCAATTTTTCAAAATTGAGATTTATACATCATCTGAAAGCTGAATAAATAAGCTATGTTGGGATAGGACTATATTTGGCCGAGATACAACTATTTGAAAATCTGGAATCTGAGGGTGCAAAAAAAC
The DNA here is from genome assembly GCF_001515605.1 of Sinocyclocheilus anshuiensis. Classification (NCBI taxonomy): domain Eukaryota; kingdom Metazoa; phylum Chordata; class Actinopteri; order Cypriniformes; family Cyprinidae; genus Sinocyclocheilus; species Sinocyclocheilus anshuiensis. Next base: position 523,018 of record NW_015542364.1, on the reverse strand, counting down.
ATCACTACTGTTCATATTCAAGAAAGCACGAGGGGTAACAGAGAGCAATGGGTCGTACTTTGGGCATCTCGGAGACGATGAGGCTGAACTGATGGTCACACAGAAGTTTCCAGAGCGCCAGCGTCTGATAGGAGCGATGAACCAACTGCTGCATGGCCTGAAGAGACGCTTTCTCATACGCTTGAGCCTCCGCTGAGGAGCAAACATGAGAAGATGGTGAACACCTGAGCGCTCACAGATAACACAGACACACACTGAAACTCACTGTGGTACTTCCTCTGGAGCTCCTGCTGCACTTGCTGAGAGCTGGAACCATCGGGCCGCATGAATCCCAGAAGCCTTTGCTGTAGGTTTGCTGGCGAGCTGAAACTGAGGATGTCAAGTGAGTTATGGTTAAGCATAGTTATGGTTATGTATTTTCTTTTAAGGTAATAAAACAATTGTTCATAAAATTAAGGAACCAAAAAAATGGAATGAAGATCAATAATAAAGTACTTCAATATTTTTAGTTTTTAAATAAATAATAATAAAAATAATTTTCACTAAATATCTGTAAAAAAAAAATTTTAAATAACTAAAAACTAATTAAAACAATTATAATTTTATAGAATATAAATATACTTTTTTTTTATTACATTTAAAAAAAAAAAAAACTAAATACTAAGTTAAAAGTTTATAAGTACATAACTGAAAATTAGTAAAGAAACAAATCAAATACTAAGTAAACATAAAATAAATGAATATTTTTTTTAATTAAAAAAATAAAACAGTAAAAATATATATTTATAGAAAATCAAATCTTATAAAAATTTTTTTACCGTTTAACACACAAACTAAATGTTAACAAAGAAATATGTGTAAATAAATTAGTAATTAGTAAATAAAACAAATTAAATGCTAAATAAAGTTTAAAAATACATATTTATATTTATAGAACAATAAATAACTACATATCTGAAAATTAGTAAATGAATAAAACTAAAAAACAAAACTAAATTCTAAATAAATTAATAAAAAAATAAGTTAAAAATACAAATAAAATAAGCTAAATAAAAATAATAATAAATACGAACTACAAACTAAAGAAATAACTATGTTTGATTTATTTAAATAAATGATAGATCTGCTGTTGAGCTGAAACTGAAGAGATCAAGTGAGTTAGAAAACCCAGCGTGCATTACTACAAGATGACCATGAGAGGATCTAAAGGGCACCTACTTGCCCACACCCAGAGAAGTTGGACTGAACTGGGAGTTTTTGTCCAGGAACTCCTTCAAACCCTGAAGCTCCATCAAGACGACCTCCAGATCAGATGAACTGGCTGTGCTCTCCAGCTAAAACCAAAGATCATCATCAGGGAAATACACAGAACGCTGCTGGAAGTGATTTCAGGCATGTTGCAAATAAACTAAATGTTTGACTGGCAGAAGTCTTTTTCTGATTGGCTAAAAAAATAAATGAAAAACACATCAACTAAAAAAGTTAAATATTAATTACAAAAAAAAATAAATAGTCAAAATGAATGAATAAAAATAAACTAAAAGAAAAACAAAGCTTGACAAAAAAAAAAAAAACTAAAAAATAAGACAAGCAAAATAAAACAAAAAAAAAGGGTTACAAAAACTCTGGAACACAAGCAGAGCAAAAATTTTAAATTGCTGCAAAAACCTTTGATTACTCAAAAAAAAAAAAATAATACTAATAATGCTTACAACATTTTTGTTAAAGAAAAAAAATCTGCCACTACTAAAACTAAACAAATAAATAGTAAAAATAATTAGGGATGTAACGATTAACCGCGAGCCGGTTGAAAATCGATAAACATGCAGCATTTTGTCCAAGCAATAATAAAAGGACACATTTATTTATAATTTGTCTTAAACCTCATTTTGTAAAAAAATTATTTTTTTTTAAAAATCATGAATCGAATCGTGAAATCAAAATCGTGAATCGAATCGTGAGTTGAGTGAATCGTTACATCCCTAAAAATAATGCATTACTGTAAAATGCTCCAATATCTACAATTACTCACAAAACTAATAAATACATAAAAACAAAAAGTAAAAAAATAAAATGAATAAATACTTCAAAATCTGTGCTTACTAAAAAAACAAAATAAATAACGAAATAAAATAACTAAAGCATTATTGTAAAAATGTTCAAAAATCTGTAATTACTCACAATAAACAAAATAAATTAAAACAAAAAGCAGCATTTTTGTAAAAATGCCCCAAAATCGGTCATTACTCATAATAAACAAAATAACGCACAAATCATTTTCATAAAAATCTGGCATTACTCACAATAGTCACAGTCTGCCTGCCTTTGGTTATGGTGGTCTCCATCGAAAGACTCCCATCCCAGATGTTCCTGTTTTAAAGCATCAACATTAAAAAAAAATGAATGCAAAGAATCAGCACTTTTATTTTGAATCGATTAATCGTTTTGCACAAGTGTTCAGAAGCCAAACGCCTGTATTTGACCGTAACGCTGACTGACCCCAGTATACGTGTGAAGTAGATACTGATGCCGTTGTGTTTTCCAGAGAAGATGACCTCGGGTCCAGACGACACCGCGCCGCTCAGGCTCATGGGAGTCGCTGGGATGTAAGGCGTCGACACGGTCGGCGGGAACATGCCTAATGAGTCAACCACATATTTACACACAACAGCAAAAAACACATTCATAAAACGGCACTTGTGCAACATTCACTTTTTAATATTCAAGCATGAAATAAGACAGGATCTGATTGGATTATTATTATTATTATTAATAAAATGATATTCTATATTTAGAATAACATGCAAAATAACAGGAAAAAAGACAACAAAAAGATGCATTTTGGGCCTGAAATACAGTAGGGGTGTGAATCGTCACTGGTTTCACGGTTCGATTCAATATCACGATGCATCACGATTATATCAAACTTATTTTGTGCATTTTTATTAAATTATATAAGCAGGATATTTTTTTAAATAATTACAAATTAATAATAAATCAAAACAATTGTTAAGAACTTAACCAAATAAATATAGCTTCAAAACATACAAGCAAATATAAAGTAATAAAGGCCTAATAAGACAATTACAACTGGTTCAGTATTTGAGAGTGCTTTAAATTTCCGAAAGTTTACAGACAATCATGGGTTTTTCATTTTTCCTCAGCATTATTGCCGTTTGATTATTACTGAAGAGATCATAGACAGTGGAAAACATCAAATATTAGATAGTAAGCACAGAATTAACTTTGTGCTGCTGCCCGTGATCGCGTCAAGGATCAGCCAAATTTGCAGGTATATCTTGAAAAGCGGATGTTTTGGAAAGTGCTACACTAAGTTTTTTCTGCCATCTAGTAGTTTAGAGGAAAATAATATCAAAGGCGCCTTTAGCCCCATTGTAACCTAATGAAGGGGCAAAAGACAGTTACAAGTGATAAACAAAAAGTACTTTCAGTATCTGAGAGTGCTTTAAGTATCCGAAAGTTTACAGACAATCATAGTTATGAGTTTTTCTTTTTTCCTCAGCATTATTTCTGTTTGATTATTACTGATGAGATCACAGACAATAGGCTGCATTCACACTAATGCACAGATCTGTTTCCACATATCAGATGTTTTGTCCTGTTCTGAAAACATAACTGTTTACATCAATTTCATATCATAAAAGTATTCGGAGATGCAAGTGCATTTAACCACAGCCGCGATCGAGCTTCAGGACAAACAAACACAAAAAGTGAAAGTCTGTCAGTGCGTGAGTTTCGTGCATCTAATACGCAATGCATTCCAAACGGCAGAAATGAAAGCATATCTAAAGTAAAACACTGAAATAACGGCGAGTGGAAGCACACACTGTAAAGCAATGCACACGTGTTTCACAGCTCCTGTGCAATGAAGTCACCGTGTGGATGCTCTACAGTGAATGGGTGCCGTCAGAATGAGAGTCCAAACAGCTGATAAAAACATCACATTAAAATCCAGCCACATATTTGTTTAGAGCTGTTTTGGCTTGTAAACGGTGCTTGATCTGTGCAGATTTCTCTCTTGATTCAGACCAGACCACTTTTTCACTTATATCCACATTTTTAGTTAAAAACATCTTAATGCTGGATTTGTCTCAGCTTTTGTCTTCTCCAGATGTTAACTGATGGACTGGAGTGCTGTGGATTATTGTGATGTTTTTATCAGCTGTTTGGACTCTCATTCTGACGGCACCCATTCACTGCAGAGCATCCATTGCTGAGACACTGATGCAATGCTGCATTTCTCCAAACCTGGTGAAGAAACAAACTCATCTACATCTTGGATGAGCTGAGGGGGAGTAAATGTTCAGCAAATGTTAATTTTCAGATGAATTATTGCTTTAACCTGTTAACTGTCGGTTCCACTTTCTGAGCATAGACCTGAAAATGCCATTTCCAACTTAAACTGTTATAAATTTTGAATGCTTTGGACCACAGACTTAAAGCTGGTCTCTTTTTAAAGAAAACACTTGTCAGATTATTGTAGAAGTGAAAAAAGTTATAAAGATTATATAACAAAAATTTATGAAAATATAAAATGTCAATTTAAATATTTATATTTTATATCAAATATATATTTTACAAAACATGTTTTACTCTGGTTCTAAAAAATCAAAACCAAAATTCTGAACAGGTTATGTTCCAAATTTGAGGTTGATATCTCAAAAAATGAGCTTTCAGTGAGATTGTGTTTGGGCGTAGTACCAAGCTTTTCCACTAGATGGCCATCAAACTCCATTAGTAAGATCCACTATACTAGTAGAGACAGATTAGTGAAGCGGCCGCTGGTCTGAGGGGTGGTTTATACCTGGCGCAGGTGTGGCAAGAAAACTGGGGTTTGGTAGGGGGCTGCCGATAGACATTGGGGATCCTACAATCACAGCAGACTACAGATTAGACATTAGTGGACACTGACACATGAACAACCAGCTACTAGTAAGTGATTCGACATGGTTAATGGTTAAAACATGATCAGCGTGGCGGGTTGAGATGTTAGTCACCTGGTACGGGGGAGCTGAAGAGCGGGCCAACGTTACTGGGGGCAGAAATGGCAGATGGGAAACGCATCTGAGCCTCTCCACCGTACCTGCATAAAAATACCTTCTTTATTAATAATGTCAAAACAGGCTGTGCAACATATCAAATACTCACAATATATTCATGACGATTTTGTTGCCCATATAAAAGAAACATCATGATTTGTGAAATGAATATTGCAGTGGTTTTAAGGCACATTTTATTTAGCCATTCAATGAACTGATCAAATGTATCGTATTTTACGGAAAATGTGTTGCACTGGATCGAAATTGTTCAAATTAAAAAATAAATAAATAAAATAAAAACAAAGACTGACAAGTCACATTGGTGTATGAGTGACATTTTTCCATTTTTTTTTCCATTCAGAAATCATGTAAAATAGCAACATAAAACAAAAGGTTTCAATAAAATAAATAAAGGAAACAAAAACAATTATTTATACAAAAAGATTTTTGTAAAAATGCTTAAAAAATTGTCATTATTAAAAAATAATTAAACACAAAATAAAGCATTACTGTAGAAATATTCCAAAACTGTAGTTACAACAAAATAAAAACAAAAGATAAAAAGCTTTTTTGTAAAAAATTTCTAAATCTGTCATTACTAAATTTTTTTACTAAAAATCGATTCAAATTGTCCATTTAATTTAACTGATTCAAGAAAATATATATATTTTTTTTTTTTAAATCGCTCAAAAAAAGAAAAGAAAAGAAAAGAAAAAAAGCCTCTGGCTTTACACATAGCATTTTTCATGCACTAAATGTTATATTAAAAATACATGTATGCTAATCATATCGCTGCTTGTTGTTATATTGGTGCAAATAATACAGAAAAAAATGTAAATAGATATTCCTTGTGTTGACTTGAAAAACACTGATTATAAATTGAATTTAATTTTAATTGTTTATTTTTTTAATATTTGATTCTTTACACATTTTGAAACTATTTGGCTACAAGGACTGTTAAAAATTAAACGATGGTTGCTCTAACTTAAAAAAAGACGCTTTAAGCCATTTCAAAGCAGCCACAAATAACATCAAAAGCCTGGGAAAGAACAATTATATAACTTCATATCTGACCTGAAGAAGGCTCGTGTGGCCCATACAGAAACCTCTCGATCACACGCTGCTGAGGAACAGGCCAAGATGAGCGCCGTGGCACACGCCTGCCCTTCCTGTACAGGAAAACATCTATATATTAGAGCAGGGCTGTACGTTAACTTTTTTTTCACATAGCACTGGTGCTACAGAGGTTGAAAGTTTTGTAGCACAGGCCAAAAAGTTGTAGCACAAGTATAAAACGTCTGTTATCATGTCTGAAAACAAACACAAGTAATGGAGTTCATCACTTAAACAGGCACTGATGTTCCGTACAGAGCACAAAAAATACAAACCATCACAAAAATTGTTTTAGACAGTTTTCTTAATTTGCTAAAAATGGAAGAGTGCAGAAACATAACACCTCTTACACCTTAACAAAATATAAAATAAAAAAAACAATGGCGGACATTTAGGCAAAGTTAGCAAAGATAAAAATCTTTGTCATTATTTTATCTTTGTTATTAGAAAATAAGAACAAAGATATACATTACAAATACACATAATATACAAATAAAACAAATAGTGCTTTATTTTTCAGGTACAGTATTTAGCAGTAAAATTCAAGAAATTGAATGTACAAATATTAAAATAAAACACTATATACACTATATACAT
>NW_015542364.1:515176-515459 GCF_001515605.1 Sinocyclocheilus anshuiensis | reverse complement strand
CTCAGGTCTGTACGTTAACTTTTTTTTCACATAGCACTGGTGCTACAGATGTTGAAAGTTTTGTAGCACAGGCCAAAAAGTTGTAGCACAAGTATAAAACGTCTGTTATCATGTCTGAAAACAAACACAAGTAATGGAGTTCATCACTTAAACAGGCACTGATGTTCCGTACAAAAAATACAAAATACAAACCATCACAAAAATTGTTTTAGACAGTTTTCTTAATTTGCTAAAAATGGAAGAAACATAACACATAACACCTCTTACACCTTAACAAAATATA
>NW_015542364.1:514730-514994 GCF_001515605.1 Sinocyclocheilus anshuiensis | reverse complement strand
TTTTTTTTCTGTGTTTTGTTGTTTTATTAACATTAAAAGAATAGTTCACCAAAAATGAAAATTCAATTCTGTCATAGTGTTTCATTTTTATACCATAATTTACTTAAGTTGTTTGAAACCTGAATTAGTTTATTTCGTCTGTTGAGCATAAAAGTTATTTTTGAAGAATGTGGGTAACCAAGCAGTTGCTGGTATTTTTTTCCTACTGTAAAAGTCAGTGTGGACCAGCTACTGTTTAGTTACTCACATTCTTCAAAATATCTT
>NW_015542364.1:507069-513024 GCF_001515605.1 Sinocyclocheilus anshuiensis | reverse complement strand
TGTTTATATGTAAACCTTGTGAGACGCAAAATCAATCAGACGCGAAAGACAACTTAGTCCAATAATCAGGCTCTTTTTGACAGGCTCTCAGTGTGAGCGTGCTTCATGAGTACAAGCTCAGAAAAAGCGCATGCAGAACAGCACGTGAATTAAATGTTTAACCGGTATTCCTTTAAAGCAGATGGAAATAATGTAGTTTTGTGATTGCATATAAGTGCAGTGTCCCGTGAGAGTAACTCTACCGCTGAGCTAACACTGATGTGAATGCATGTGGCGTTGTACATTATATTGAGACGGAGGGAGGCGCCAAAACTGCAGCCGATAGAATGTGCGCTGTAGCACGAAACAATGATATTTCTTGAAAAGCAGATCGTGGAGACATTTTAATCATCCACGATCAAAAATCGTCATATCGCACACCCCTAACTACCAAGTATAATCAATCTCACACACACAAACAAGCACAAGAAATCACTTCACACTATTAAGCGGCTGTCTTATGAACATGCAAAACTGTATCGCATGCATGCTACAGTGGTACATTTATTCATCGCACAGACCAGTTTTTTTCGTAGCACGTGCGACATATATGTCACACTGTACAGCCCTGTAGAGCCCTATGAATTCCATTTTATTTTTTCCATGTAAATTTTTCTGGATTCCGTTTTTTTTTTCTTCTTCTTTTTTTCTGGATTCCGTTTTTTCCCCGTTTTAATTTTTCTGGACTCCTTTTTAATGGTTAAATCAACTTTTATTAATCAAAAAGCATGTCTTAATTAAAATCATGAAACTTATACAATTATACAAAAATTACATGTTTAGGGCCCTATGAAATGTTTTGTTTTTTCTCACCTTAAAAGTTTTATTATTACCAAATTTAGTTTTAGCATGTCTAATCATTTGAATGCATAAAAACAACTTAATTTATTCAAATCTATTCTTAAAATAGCCTTATGAATTTTTTTTTCTCTCTCAGAAATTCTGTTGTGTATTTAAATTTTTCTGGTTATCAAATGAAGGCATAAAACATTAATTTCATGTATCTTTTAATTATTGAAAATTTAACTTTTTTTGGCAAACAAAGGAAATTTACTATTAAAATTAAAACATGGAAATGTTGTGTGATTATTCCTTAAAACAAAGTTTTAATAATTTTAGCACTTGTAGTAGTAGGCTATATACATTCTACTGAACAATAGTAATATATTTCTGGCACAATGTCTTCAAGTTAAACCAAACTTTTATTTTGACGGGTTGCCATGATGAATACCTTTAAATTTCTGATATGATGCTCGATTCGGTCAGGTCAGGTCAAAGTGTCTGAATACTTTTTGGTCCCAAATTTTTATAAATTTTACAGTGGACTACCTGTAAAATTGATAAAAATTTGGGACCAAAAAGCCCAAAAAGACCATGTTTTGCTGAAGTGTTTTTTCTTTAATTGCTAATGCGGCGTTTTTACACCACAGACTGAACAAAATTAAGCATTGCTTGATAATTGGTTGACCTAAATTGATATTATCTAATTGTAGTTAGTTCACCCCAAAATGAAAATTCTGTCATTAATTACTCACCCTCATGTCGTTCCAAACCCGTAAGACCTTTGTTCATCTTCGGAACACAAATTAAGATATTTTTGATGAAATCCGAGAGCTCTCCGACGCTCCCATAGACAGCAAGGATATTAACACGATCAGGACACAGAAACGTAGCAAGCACATCGTTAAAATAGTCCATGTGACATCAGCGGTTCAACTGTAACTTTACGAAGCTACGAGAATACTTTTGTGCGCAGAGAAAACAATAATAATTTATTCAACAAATCTTCTCCCCGAGTTACCGTCTTCCGCCATTTTTGGAGAGTACCCCAGAATGTTATCACACGCAAGCTGAACGTAAACAACGCTGATTACGTTCTGGAACAGAATTTTCATTTTTGGGTGAACTAACCCTTTAAATTAACAGCTGAATAATTTTTGGTTGATTGTAATCCATTACATACCTTTCTATCAAAGTTATCTGACATTATCAAGATGAATTTTTTCTGACACAGTTTAACTCATATTTTATTCCCATTTTCTAAACTATAGCGAATAAACTGTAATAATGTGAGAAATGTTGAAGGTGTCTGAATAGATGTGTCTCAAAGATTAAACGTGCCGTCACTCACCCCGTGCAGCTTGAAGAACCTCTCGATCTCCTCGCTCTCTCCTCCAGCGCTGCTCACCAGCAGGTGGCGCAGCTGATCCACCGGCCGCAGCTTGTGGAAGATGTGACTCCCCTGAAGACGGGAAACAAACCGTGAGAGAAGAACAACATGAAGAACATCACAACGGGAGGATCAATCATACCTGAGCGGACAGGAGAACAAACGTCTGCGGCGGGCCGCTGTGCTGCTGAACGACCAGAGGAGAGTCAGTGACTGGAATGAGATCTTTATTGAGAGGAGTGAGGATTCTGGGAGATCTGGTTTCCTCGATTGAACACAGAGCCCACGAGTGACCGTCCACATTCACCGTCATCTGGAGAAAGAGACAAAACACAGACATCAGTGTGTTGTCGCGATAATCTATAGAAGCCTGTTTCTGCCACGGAATAGAAAAATAAAAAAGTCAATTGCGACTTTTTACCTACGAGATATAAATTCAGAATTACGAGTTTTTCTCGCAATTCTGTTTTTAGTTTCTGCCTCAGAATAAAAAATAAAAAAGGTGATCGTGACTTTTCATCTCACAAATCTATTTTTACCTAATTTCAGTTGTTGGTTTTTTTTTTCTAAATTTGTTTTCCCCCCCTTTTATTTTTCCTGGATTCCATTTTGATATTTATTGACTGTTCTAATGGTTAAATTGAATTTTAGTAATCAAAAATGGTCTAATTAATTAAAATCATGAAACGTACAAAATAAAGCAATTTATTCAAATTTGAACAAAAAAAATTAATTTTTAGTGCACTATGAATTTTTTTTTTTTTTTTTATACCAAAATTCAATTTTAATGGTTTAATTAAAATTTTAATAATCACAATTTCAATAAGTATGTCTAATTAATTTAAATGATAAAAATAACTTAACTTCCATTTTTTTTTAGTAATAAAAAGTATCTAATTAATTAAAATAATGAAACTTATACAGCAACAATTTATAAAAATTCTAACAAAAATTTTATTTTTACAGCACTATGAAATGTTTGTTTTTCCTCCAGAAATGTTGTGTTAAGTACTAGTACCGTATTGGCCCGAATATAAGACGACCCTGATTATAAGACAACACACATTACATTACGTATTTCATGGCACACTCGTTTTATGCGTATTTGGCGCCACCTATTGTTGTGGGTGTATTATTGACATGTCAAAGTCTAGACCCTGAATATAAGACGACCGCGTTTTTTCAGATGTATTTCCAAGAAAAAAAACATCGTCTTATATTCGGGTCAATACGGTATTTAAATTTTTCTAGCAATCAAATGAAAGCATTAAAAAAAAAAAAAAAGTATCTTTTAGTCAATTAAACAAACCCTTTAATTTTCTGGCAAGCAAAGTGCTGCATAACAGATGTTTACTCTTAAAATTAAAACATGGATGAAAAAAATGTGATTATTCCTTAAAAAAATTAAGATTTAATTCATCATTAGTACTATTATTATTATTACTATTACATTAAGACATTCTACTGTACCATAGTAATATATTTATATCACAATTTCAAGTTGAAACAAACTTTTATTTTGACGGGTTGCCGTGAAGACCTTGAAATTAAATTAAATTAAATGTAAAATACTCAAAGTGACTCTCAGGGCAGTTCTGGAGATGAAGTTCATGTACTTTTGATATATTCAACGAAAAATGGATAAATTCCACGACATTCCATGTTATACAGTTCAATAAACTGATAATATCTCACAATTCGGACTTTTCTTCTCAGAACTGTGAGGATAAAAAAAAGTGTGAACTGAGAAATATCAACTATTCCATGGTGGAAACAAGCTTCCATATAAAAAAACAACAAAAAAAACAATCGACAAACAAATGAAGAAACGACCAGCCGGACAGGAAGCAAAAATAACATCTCTGACCTGAGCTTCCATGAGGGGCTTTTTAAAGGGAAAGGAATCGTGGTTGATGCACCACAGAACGTCGCTGTCTTCTGCCTCAGACGCGGCCATCAGCAGAACTCCTTTACTGTAGAGAGCCTTGTGAACTTTAGCCGGTTTCTGGAGGGTGGAGGACGCAGAGAATCCAGGTGGCAGACGCACATGCACCAGCGCCAGCACACAGGGCCGGGCCGAGATGTGTTTGGTGTTTGGAGGAGCAAAAGGGATGGTGCTAAAGTAAAGACGCACACCTGCACGACACACAGAAACACAATTTAAGACCTTTCCACACACGAGATGTTGTTGTCGTTGGTGTCTGAACATAGATACATTTATATTCATACAATATACTTTCTGTATATGTTTTATGCAGCTCATAGTATTTTTATAACAATAAAGAACGTTTATGACAAATGACAAGCAGCAGGTAGCGTTCAGTCCATTATAACATACAAAGAGTGCATGTCTGCCTATTATAGAATCAAAATCCATTTTAGATCACAATCAGAAGTTATTACAAGCACTCGATGATGGTTTAAAGTGTGGTTTGAGTAAAAACATTACACACATTTTGAAATGTAGCTTGATGCTAATTGTACCTCCAATTATATTTTCTTCTAAGCATTATGGATAGTTTGTGCTGATGAAAACCAAAAGTTATTTATCTAAGGGTGTATTCACACCAGGAAAGTCCACTAGTTCACTTGCTTTGGTCTGGACCAAATACAATGTTGATTTTTTTTTGTTTGGTGCGGTTCGCTTTCACAATAAATGTGCGCTATTAGGTGCATATCCAATCGTTTGTGCGGAGAGTGGAAGCTGAAGCGCGCTTCAGGACATCAGTGGAAACAAATTAAATACGCCGTCATTTTTACTCATAAAGGTAAGAATAATACATTGTTCGGAACTGTAACGGGTCTATTTTTATTTGTGTGCACTCACAATATCAAGAAAACGTTGTGCTTTTGTAAAATAAAGAAAACAAATAGGTTGCACTTGCCGTCTCGGTCTTGAACAGGAACGCTTCAAAAAATGCACCGAAACTCAGCGAATATTTTCCTTACAGACATGATGAATATATCTATAGAAAGCTTTAAATGACTACAAAACTAAATAATTCAAATCCAAAACAAAAACTCTTTCATTATGTAATCCAAGATACATTTCTTTCTAAAGGCACATCCAATGATGAGATGGCGAGTCAGGATCGTCAAATTAATTTATGCGACACTGATTCAGAAAACACTAGTTTATTAATAGATCATTCAAATATCTCTTTACTATTTCCCCCCAACATATAACTTTTGCGGCAAGCTTTAGCCTATTTAGCGCACTCGCGTCACGTTACTGTACGCCATGGTCACGAAAACTCATCATTTGCGTGTGTTTTTAAGCATTGTGGTTTAAAAACAAGTGATTTAAGCCATTGAAACGCAAATAACAGCACTACATGCGCAAGCTGTCTGTTTCTGAGCGTAATTTCTGCACTTGGGTCGGATCGAGGTCGGGTCATATTCCCACCTTAAACGAACTGTACCAGAGTTCGTTTGGAAGCGGACCGAGACCACCTCTTCAGCTGGGTCTCGGTACGGTTTTGAGCAGTGGACGATTTAAAAACCATATACGAGATACCGTATTGGCCCGAATATAAGACGACCCTGATTATAAGATACACTTTTTGATATACCATTAAAAAAAAAAAAACAGGTAGCCCATCTGAATTAGGGCATTTAGGCTATCCATCTAATAGTAGCCCACCAAAATCTTATTAACAGTAGAAGTTAAATCTTACTGTAGTCTTCAAATCTGGGTACTGTCTTACGTTTTAAAATCACAAAGGGAGTTTGGTCCCATCAGGCTA
>NW_015542364.1:506383-507044 GCF_001515605.1 Sinocyclocheilus anshuiensis | reverse complement strand
GACCGCGTTTTTTCAGATGTATTTCCAAGAAAAAAACATCGTCTTATATTCGGGTCAATACGGTACTTAGGCTACACGAGGAAAAATGCATTGCTGGTTGGCGCCACCTAGCATGCAGGCGTGAATTAGCAGAAGGCGATTAATCGTGTGAAAGCAACATTCGTCGGCAATTCGCATCGCGCTCAGTGCGAAACGGCCTTTAGAGAAGATACAGACCCAAGATGCATTTCTAGTCTCCATTTCTAAATCATACCAGCATGAGTGACGGCCAACAGCTGACAGTCTGACGACTCTGGGCGATCAATTACTGCGATCTGAACAATGGGTTTGAACACGGAGCGGTCGATCGTTCTGAAAAACAGGCAAAGACATGCATTTGAGGTGAACAATGCATTACACAGGAAAACTTAAAGGTCCCATGGCATGAAAATTTCACTTTATGAGGTTTTTTAATATTAATATGAGTTCCCCTAGCCTGCCTATGGTCCCCCAGTGGCTAGAAATGGCGATAGGTGTAAACCGAGCCCTGGGTATCCTGCTTCGCCTTTGAGAAAATGAAAGCTCAGATGGCCCAATCTGGAATCTTCCCTTTATGTCGTCATACGGGGAAAGGTTACCTCCCCTTTCTCTGCTTTGCCCGCCCAGAGAATTTGGCCCGCCC
>NW_015542364.1:500339-506314 GCF_001515605.1 Sinocyclocheilus anshuiensis | reverse complement strand
ACTGTACTAGGGACCACTTAGGCCTATATAAAAGCATCTAAAAAGCAGCATGTCATGGGACCTTTAACATGAAAAGCAGGATTGCACAATATAATGGTGACCATATCTGTGACCATTTTTAAAATGCATTTTCATTTTTTTTTTTTAAAGATTACATTTTTATTCATAACAAAATGTTTAGTTTTTAAAAAATAATGTTATAATAATTATTAATATAATCTAATTATTATAAATAATTAAGAAAAATTAGGAGTGCATGCAACATACTGGTGACCATATTGGTATTGACAATAATTTTTAATTTTTTTTATTAATTTCACAATAAACATGATAAATGAATTATTAATAATAATGTACAACTTTTACAATATTTATATGTAAAGTTTTTAATATTTTAAAAATGAAATGTTAGTAATAATTAATATAATTTTTATTAAGAAAAACTAGGAGTGCACAGTATATTGGTGACCATTTTAATTCATTTTGAATTTAAAGATAATGATACATTTATTATTAATAACAAATAATTTTCATAATAAAATAATGTTAATAATATGAATTATTAATATAATTGTTTTTATTAAGAAAACCCAGGAGTGCACAATAAGTTGATCATTTAAATTAATTTAGCATTTATTAAAAATGATACGTTTTTATTAATATAATTTTATTTAAATAATATAATTAATATAATTAGTTTTATTACAAATTAAGAAAAACAATATATTGGTGACCATATTGGCACTGACCAATATTAGCATTTTCTAATTAATTTTACATTTAAAATAATGATAAATATTATTTTATTATTAATAATAACAGCACATTTATTATTAACAATTGTGTATAATAATAATAATAACGCAATTATTAAATTATTATTTAAATTAATTTTACATGTATTAAATAATGATTTTTTATAAAATAAACAAATATACTATTATTAATAATGATAATATTTTAATTTAAAATTATATTTAAAAAAGCCAAATAAAAGCAAATGAATACTTATTTATAATAATTTATATTTACAATAATTTAATCAAAGATAACACATTTATCCCTTTGAGCAAAATCATTCAAAATTTACAATTTTGATTGTAATATTATAATGGTTAATCAGCTATCTATTTATCAGCCAAAATCTATTTTCTATAAGTGCACAGAAAACACAGGTGAAGCTCTACCTGGCGATGTTTCCAGCCGCTGAGACGATGGAGCTCTGAGACATGGCAGCGACTCGACTCATTCCCTGCCCATCAGTGCCGAGATCATACACCTGACAGACACAAAAATCACATTAAAACCAATCAAAAATCACAAACACCACAGTCTCTGGTTCACTGTCAAGACACCCACCTGCAGGACGCCCTTCTCCGAACGCGTGTATAAAATGTTCCTTGAATTATCAACAGCAATTTGGACAACGGGATCTGAAACGAACCACAAGATTTCAAGTGAAACATTGAGTTTGGCTTACAAAATAGAGGTGGGCGATATATATCGTCTGCGATAATATCATAATTGTTGTTTTAACGATGTACGATTTGACATTATTTGTATTTTGTAATTATGTTCATATGAGTATTTTGCAAAAACCATTCAAAACCTCTACAGAGTGCTTGCATTACTTGAAGTCTAAACTATTGCGAGTATTTAGAGTGCGTTCTTTTACTGCATGATTCAGTCTATTAAAATACATTTAGAATGATCACAAATTCAAGATATGGGGGCAGAAAATCAGTTAATCAATTTCACACAAAGAGTTCCGTTTTTCTCCAAATATTACCATGATTACAAATGTGATATTGATTTTTTACAACAGTTCAATAAGAAGTTAATTAAGAGACTTACGTTTTAGACACCACATTGCCTGTTTTTGCACTATTTCACCAACAAAAAATAATTCCAAACACAGCCACAGCACTGAGCAACATGACGGTGTTTCGTTCCTGAATGAATCAACCGTTTAAATGATTCGGTTCAATCGCAATGACTCACTTATTAACAGTGATTTGCTGCCACCTACTGGCGGCTTTAATTTCACATTCAAAGTATCTTTTATTATATAAATAATTTCAAATATCAGTATTCAACTTTTTATGTTTAATATATCAAAACATTATTTATGCATTTGTAACTGCAGGTTAAAGCATTCATGTCCTGCATTAAACAGTGTGTAAATACATCTAAATGCCACTTCAGATGCAGCTTCTAATTTAATTTGCTTGGTAACAGACCAAATGTCTTATTATTCTAATCGACTGATTAAATGTAAGAATTTGATTCAAAGTGTTTCGTTCCTGAATGAATCAACCGTTTAAATGATTCGGTTCAATCGCAATGACTCACTTATTAACAGTGATTTGCTGCCACCTACTGGCGGCTTTAATTTCACATTCAAAGTATCTTTTATTATATAAATAATTTCAAATATCAGAATTCAACTTTTTATGTTTAATATATCAAAACATTATTTATGCATTTGTAACTGCAGGTTAAAGCATTCATGTCCTGCATTAAACAGTGTGTAAATACATCTAAATGCCACTTCAGATGCAGCTTCTAATTTAATTTGCTTGGTAACAGACCAAATGTCTTATTATTCTAATCGACTGATTAAATGTAAGAATTTGATTCAAAAGATGATGCACACTTTTAGAAAAAATGGCTTTATACAGGTAAAAACGCCCATAAAAGGTAAAAATCAATTCAAACTTATTGAAAAAGATTAATTTCTATCACCATCACACAGAATATGAAGAATATCAAAAACTGTAGAAGTCAGCTGTCCACGATAGTCCTTAAGATACCAGCACAATAACACACTCAGCAAAATATCATCTAATTATCGGTATAGATAAAATCCCAGAAAATAATGAGATATGAAGAGCTCATTCGCAAAAAACGATAAACGGCACTTTAAAAAAAAAATTAACTGATTGCCGTGCATTATTCTCCACATATAGCACGATCTGAACCCTAAACACGTTTTGTCAAAAAAGCCGGTTTTGTCCACTTTCAAGGCATCGCGAGTTCACGTTTTACTGCAGAAGCCGACAAGCGGCCTGTTGTTTTTGAACAGAAGCCGATAAGTCCATTTCAGCGAATCAGCGCACTGTATTCAGGTCAGGTGACAAGGCTACTTTCACTTTGAAAAGACGTGCTAGCTGAGAGGAGTTTCGTCAAAGCTGACTAAAAGTGATCGAGGATCATTTCAACGAACTTGATGAACCTGTGATATCTTCAGGGCGAAAAAGGAAATTAAAAGCTGAAAGGTTTTCACAGAAGCTTGCAAAAGCAGCACGTTACACTGATGAGGGAAAAGCTCTGTGTATTGCGTGTAATCACATCCATACAGTTTATGATCACAACAACAACGAGGAGATTACAAAGATTAAACCAGTGTTTTTTTAAACACTAAAACATGAAATGTGGAGTTATCTGCTTTTGCTATAAAACAAACTTTTAATATGTAAATAAAACATACTTTCTATGAACTTTAATTTAGTAAATTACCTGTATTTAAGTTATTATTACTTAATAAAAACAACCCAACTGCATTTTGATTGATATTACTTGGAATGCTCAATAAAAAAAAAACGTGATTTCTGAAAAAACATGGCGTTATCGGTTTTTGCAAATGAACTCTTCATATTATTTTTTGTCAATATCGCACACCCCTATTACAAAATCTGCTGATTGTCTCCCCGACTAACTCTTACCATCCTCAGAGAAGGAGAACTGCAGCAGTGAAGGGATGAGGAAGGACAGGCTGCTCTTGGAGTGGTTGATCTTCCTGCAGCGCTGACTGAACCAGCCCGCTTCAGCCTGATAGGCAATCTCGTACAGACAGCCGTCTTTCCCCGCCATGAAGATGCGGCCCACATCCGTGGAGGTGATGGCTAGCAGGTAGGTGTTGTCCGTGGGGATGGAGTAAAGAGGATCTGGCAACAGCTGCATGGCTCCTGACATGCTGTCATTCAGACCTGCGGCACACAAACGCAGACCGAGAATCAATCCCACTCGTGCAAATGTTGATTCAATCCCATCCAAAACATGACACTCACCTGTCTGGGCTTTTGGGAAGCTCAAGCCCAGGATCACGACATCCACCGGTGTGGCCAACACTAACAGGAAGTGGATGTGAGGCTGAAAAATACCTGTAACAAACAAAAGTAGTTGGTTGAGGTAGACTCACTTCTCCATTTATTTTTCTTCAACTAGTAATAAAAAATGTGACCGATTCTTGAAACTATTTGAGAATAAAAATATTCTCAAATAGTTTCAAGAATCAGTCACAATTAGTTAGTTTGCTTTCCTCTCCTTAATAATGTTTGTTTTTTTTTTTATTAAGGTTTTTAATTATTACTATATATTTTTTTAAATCATAGTCATAATTTATGGCTAATTTATATTGTGTGTGCATGTACACACAATATAAAATAAATAAAAATTACTTTTTCACATAGTACCAGTCAGGTTTGCACAGCTTTTTTCCATTAATAAATAAAAATCATTATTTCAAAACAGAATTTTGTATTTACTCAGGCTATCTTTGTGTAATATTAAAATTAGTTTGATGATCTGAATCATTCAAGTGTGACAAATATGAAAATAAATAAATAAATAAATAAATATATATATAAAAAATTTTTTGCTTGTTAACTCTCGTGTATTTTTTACTCTTGTTTTTCACATGCAAACTTCTGTGCTGATGCTCTTTAATATTCCCCTGAAAGCGTTTGTACATTTCAGTTCAGGTGTATCATTTCTGTTTATTGAATAAAAAAAAATATCTGTAACAACTAAGACTACCCATTTCAATACAATATTTGGAACATAAAAACAATCAGTGGTAAAACATCAAATTATGAAAACTAAAAATCTCCAGAAGGAAATCTTGTGGTACATTACACACGTTTTTGGCTAATGACTGATAAAACATACTAATAATCAATCCGTAACATTCTCAACTTAGCTTCTGAGAGTGAGCACTAATTAGTGCACAACAGAAAATCCAACTAACCTGGCTTAGGTTTGACAAGTCCAACTGACAGTATAGTTTCACTGAGCCCGTCAAAATACGCCACATCACTCCTGAAGAAACGAACAAGACAAATCAACATCAATGAACTTCGTGTCTGAAATACTTAATACCAGAAATATTCAAAGTGCCAACATTCTGCTCATTTACAATTTTATTTTCGGGGTCTGCTGGAAAACATTCACATGATTTAAAGCTCACACATTTTTCTCACGTCATAAGATCGTTTACATGCACAGACAGCTATATTACATGTAAAATAATTAAAAATAAAAAGCATAATAAGTGCCCTTTAATGACATCCAGTGTGTCGATACTCACCCATCCTCATAATTCCACATAAAAATGTCATTATCGATGGTGAGCCACGCTCTGGAGATTTCAGGGAAAACTCCCATCATGCAATTGCACTGCATATCTGGTAAAAAGGGGCAATTAAGGCACTGCAAACAACTCAGGGTGCTTTCACACCTGGCCTGTTGTTTCGGAACCTGGCGCGTTTCCCCCCTGAGCTCGGTTCGGTTGGGCATATGTGAACACGGCAATTGCGCCCGGATCCGCGCCAAAACAATCGGTCCGAGATCGCCCAAACGAGGTGGTCTCGGCTCGATTGAAAACAAACTCTGGAGCGGTTCGGTTGTAGTGAGAAAGCAATCCGATCTAACGGACCAACGAACCAGGCTATATCACAATGTATAATGGGTAATTACGCAAGTTCTGTGAAAAGCATCAGCTTTGTTGTTTTGCTAATACTTCAAAATGAACCTGTGAATGTCTGTGGGTGAGCACGTCTTCACCATTCAAAATAAAAAAAAACGCACTTTTTCATTTTATAATGCCGTCTTTTATTGCTCTTCTTCCTAGTATGTGCATTTTAAAAATGATTTCCCGAAGAATCCTGGACTCCTGCTCAAAATGATAAATAAGG
>NW_015542364.1:498846-500297 GCF_001515605.1 Sinocyclocheilus anshuiensis | reverse complement strand
CAACACTTTCACTTCAGTAAGGAGGTCTCTTGTTCAGGCAGCATTCAATCGTGGTCTTATTCGACCGTAAGTGCCCCGCGAAGTGGACTTCACATGAAATTCCGCCATGATTCCAGTTCCAAAGGAATGTACACGTTACATTCAAAGGGCATTAAAGTGCGCGAGACGTGAATTTATTTTGTATTTATTTACAGAGGTATATTATGTCACACTTCTCTAGTAAGTTTCGTCTGTGTGTGAAGACAGTAGCACAAATCCGTGAATGAATGAATGTTTCGAAGTGAAAAACTTTAACGGAATAAAGTTGAATGGAATTGAATTGAAGTTGAATAAACTTCAACTTTACTGTTCAGTGCACTGATGTCAGACTCATTTTGGATAATAAAGTTTGTTAAATTGTTAAATGCCCTGCCTCCATTACGTATCTCTGTCACGTCATTACAAGTGTTTCATCACCACATTTGAGTGATCATTGCAAAAAATGTGTTTATGTATATATATTCTGTTTATGTATATACTGTATTCTATATATAGTACCAGTCAAATGTGTGGACACACGAATGGGAAAGTGGCCAAACTTTTGACTGGTACTGTACTATAATATACACAAAGAATATCGGCCGATATATCGGTATCGCCCTTTTTTTTACTCCCTAATATCGGTCGGGCTCTAATAATTTTAATCCCTGTTTCGGAACAAAGCAATCGATCTACAGGTGCGAAAGCACCCTTAATGGATTAATTCTACAAGACACTTTCTGTGCAAGGTTTATTTTGTGCATCTGTATGGTAGGATACGACCGAACTGCTCGACGAGCTCCGGAGGCAGAGGAACCCTGCGGATGGCACTGAGCTCAGGAAGACTCGGCACGCTGATCAGCCCCGGTCCCTGCAGAGGGTAATCCATGTCCGACACGCCCGAGAGCGAAGGCATATCTGTCAAACACCAGACACAAGCACATGAACGTGTTTTAAGCTCAATAAGCATGCCTCAACAATGGCCAGGACAGACAGTATCTCTTACTGTGTGACGGGATATTGAGGAGCTCGGACAGGTCTGGGAAATAGCGATCCTCCTGCAGATGCCTGTTAATCAAGCGGCTGGAGTTTTCCAAAGCCTCCTGAAGAACTGCGGCTGGACTGCTGGAGCCCAGACTGGACGGCATGATCACTGCAGACTACAAACCACCTGCAGAGAGAAGAACATAAATCTATTATTATAATAAAAAAATTAAAAAAAGTATAATGCATGTTAATACAAATTTAAAATATACATACATATATATATATACATACATACATACATACATATATATATATATATAACACACGTGTATATATATTTTTTTTAATTTTAATATAATTTTATTATACATTTCTATACACACACACACACACACACACACATACATACATATATATATATATATATATATATATATATATATAAA
>NW_015542364.1:483936-498735 GCF_001515605.1 Sinocyclocheilus anshuiensis | reverse complement strand
TCAGAATTAGCTTTATTGCCAGGTATGTTTTCACATACGAGGAATTTGTTTTCATGACAGAAGCTTCCGCAGTGCAACAGAATGACAGCGACGGTACAAAAACACAGATAATAAAAGAATAATAAAAAAAAATAATAATAATAATATAAAAAAATAATAAAATAAAAATAGAATATTGAGGAAAGAAAAACAAGCTTATGTGGATACTACACATTTAAACAATAAGGTATCTAATGTTATTTATGGAGCAGATAAATACATATAATCATGTATTAATCAATTATCATTTTGACGACTCTTTTCTTTATTTAAAAGCTGAAATGTGAGGTTTACCATTTACGAAACTTTTTCCAAGCTTTATTTGAACAGTTACATTAGATATTTGAACATGCTATTAGATAAACTGTTTGTTGTCAGTCATGTTGTCATTTAAAATCCAGAGGTCACTATAATCGTGATAAGAAATTTTCATACCGTTACATCCCTACCTAAGACACGAAACGATCGGTTTGTGCCAGAAACCGAACAGTATTTATATCATATTTTACCTCTAATAGAACACTATGTCCAACTGTCTTTGAGCGCGCGCACGGCATCCGGTGCGTGAGGTGTGTAAATTTGTCTTACGGGTTTCGATATCAAGACTGAAACACTACAAATGACTTTCTGTCCATTTTGAGAATATCCCTGTCACTCTTTACTATTAATTTAAATAGGACTGTGGCCGTCAAACTACAAAATCAAGATACATAAGGAATCACAACAGCAGTCTACACAACTGTCATTCAAGTGTTATTCACTGAAAAATCATCCACTTTATCTCCCAAATTGGTGCCTTTGCATATGCTGTGTCTGGTTTGACGTTAATGGTGTCTGTTAACACATATAACAAATTTAGGTTATAAAAACATTGTGGGAACATTGCTTTGAAATGTTAAGGTTTCTTGTCATGATAATAGTTACACTACTTATTACATTTTTTAATAGGGTAACTTGTAATCTATTACATTTCCAAAGTAACCTTCCCAACACTGGTTTTGGGCTAACTCAGTTTTGATTAGCAATTGGGCGGGTTTTGATGTGAAACCCTATTCTGTTTCAGTTTTTATAACCATTTCTTACTATGTGTAAGTAAGTTGTTGTTTTTTAGCATGCAAGTTTGGCAGTGTTATTTTTTAGGATTACTGATAAACTACTGTTGATTTGTATTATTTGTATTTGTTATTTATTTTAATTTTTGTTAAATTATGTCTGTATAGGTCTTTTATTAAGTTTTTAGTTTTACTTAATTTGAGTTATTTTAATACTTCAACAAACTAAATGGAAATGAAATAATATATATATTGAATTTATAAATGTGTATGTATGTATATATATATATGTATGTGTGTGTGGTTGTATATACTCATATATGTAGTTGTTTTTTTGGTGTTTGGCTTAGTGTTATGTTAGAATCATTATTATACTCTTATACCTTTTGTTCTTTAATATTTTGAATTGTTTTTAGCTTTATTTTTTGTTTTTAATTTAAATGTTAAGTTTTGAAATTTTGTTGCATGCATTTGTCAATTTTATTTAATGTCTTTATTTTTAAAATGTGTATAGGTAGTATTTATAAAGTCTTAGCTTGTAGTTTTGGATCTGTTTTTAGTTGTTTTAATACGACAATTGATTGCTTCTGTTGTCCTCATTTGTAAGTCGCTTCGGATAAAAGCGTCTAATAAATGACTAAATAAAAATAAAAAATAAAAAAACCTGGCAACCCTGATTCTAATGTAACCTACTAGAGATCAGAACCAAAGCACAGCATCCCGACAGAGATCGGATCGCTCCGGTGATCGGCGCGATACATCGCTCATGACTGCGGCGCGTTGACGCTCGACGCCACGCCCTGCGCGCCCGACTCACGACGACGCACTTCATCCTGCGCACATTCATCCCTCACAAGAACAGCGGACTCCAGCCATGGCAGGTGAGTCTTTCAGCTTTTAATCTGTGCGAAAACTGCGCGTCAGGATGAGTTTTGGATGAGACAGAATCTGTGTGTTTGTCTGATTACAGAATTGGAGACGCGTCAGAGGCTGCTGCGCAACGTCAAGAAGGAGGTGGGAGATTCTCATTGTTTATCAGATATTGAGCAGATGATCGATAGAAGCTGTCGATTACTAAATCTGATCGTAATGACTGGGGTTGCAGGTGCTAAATGTGTCACACACACACACACACACACACACACACACACACACTGCTTATGATAATACCACAACACACACCTGCTCATTAGACTGTCGTGTACTGTGTGTTTTATCAAGAAGAACATCTAAACAAGGTCATTCTGGTTTGTACTCTCAGTGTCATCAGCCATTTGCTTTCTTAAGGAGCCCAGCATGATGAAGATGTGTCAAATTGTCTTCCTTGTACTGTGATTGTACCATGGTACTCAGATAATGGCATGGTAATAGTAAAGATCATGGTTGTTGTGAGAGATTACATGTTTTCTTACAGTACTGAACATCATCTCTGGCCCAGTCATTCATTTTAGTCAATTATATTCACATTTACATTGCTTAATAAGAGTATAATCCAATAGAAAGATCATCTAAAATCTGCGGTTTGTACTCCTTAATGTAAAGTTATTGTCCTTTGCAATAAAGCACTGTAATGGTACCATAGTTTATTGATAGAAACACATAATAATAATCTGGAACAATATAATTTTATAAAATAAGTATAAATATGTAATAATAATAGTAATATGTTAATATGTAAATTAAACCCTTGAGTCATTATATAATTATATTTTAGTAACCTTAATTAGTTAATACTTAGAATACAATATGATGTAACAATATGAAAATAATATCGCATATAAAAAAAAAAAAAACGTTATGTCATGACGACATAGGGGGTTTACTTGAGAGCCCCAATCCGCTCTGACTTTCAGAGAAAACGCCAATGAATTTTGGCTAGTGGATTTTGCATACCTGAGCCACTCCCCGTGCATACGGGTATAAATAGGTGACAGGTGCATCCACTCATCAGATTTTTGCTTCGGAGCCGAATTAATGAACACAGTTCGAGATTCACCAGGCAAATTCTCTCTGCTGCTGGAAAAAGAGGCTGTTCTGGGTGGCGTTACTGCACAATCAGCGCTGTTAATTCAGCGATTCCCCTGGGTGCTTCATCTAAACGAGCAGTTTCTGATCACGGACGGCTCATGTCTTTTTAAAGATGCCGTTCCGTCCCTGTCCTCTTGGTTGCAGTCGTTTCCTATCCTCTGTCAACAGCCACGATCATTGTCTTCAGTGTCTGGGCATCCAGCTCGCTGAAGCTGCATTCGTGGATGGTTTATGCATTCACTGTGAGCGTGTAACCATGGCAGCGCTGCCTCTCTCTCCTCACGGGGATGGGCTCCCTCTGTCACTACCCACGCTGGCTTCTCTGCCACAAGCAGAGAACCATCGGCTAGTGATCTTGGCGATCTGAGGGCTACAGTGAGAGCCTCTCCACCGGGCCAGTCCCCGCGGACCTCTCACTTCTCCCGCAGCAGCTGCTCGGTGCGGCTCCCCGGTGATTCTGCTTTGCCGTCTCACGGCGTGGCCAGCGTTTCATTCAGCACGCCGATAGAGAATCAGATGTCAATAGCAGCATCGGGGGGTGGGTTATTTTGATTTGGCAGGGCTGCTCCCCTCGGGTGTTGTCGCCAACGCCGAATCGGACCCAGAGTTGACGGCCATGCTTTCCCAGGCCGCCGTGAGGCGTGCACACCTCCCAGTCCCGAGCCCTCGCAGCGGGATGATTGGTATGGGCATGGGCCGTGGCTCGCGACCACGCCCTGCCCTGGTTCCTTTCTTCCCGGAGGTGGATGGCCCCTTTTCGGCCAGAAGCCGCTTGTCTGCCTCCTCCAACCTCACTACCCTTGATGACGGGGCAGCTAGGGGGTACATTGACATTCCCCAGGTGGAGAATGCGGTTGCGGTGCACCTGTGCCTACAAAATGCCTCCACTTGGAGGAATCGTCCTCGTCTCCCATCCAAAGCCTGTAAGCTGACGGCGGCTCACCACCAAAGCTGCAGTCCTGCGGGCCAAGCCGCCTTTGCCCTGCATGCCATGGCTATCCTGCAAGTACACCAAGCCAAGGCACTAAAACAAATGCACAAGGGTACTGTAGTACCGACCCGAGGTTAATGCAGGAACTGTGCACGGTGACTGACTTCGCCCCCGGGCGACGAAAGTCACGACGTGGTCCCTCGGGGAGGCAATGTCCACGTTAGTGGTCCAAGAGCGCCATCTATGGCTCAGCCTTACTGAGATGAGTGACGTCGACAGTGCGCTTTCCTGACGCTCCCGTCTCCCAGGCTGGGCTATTCGGCGACACTGTCGAGGACTCCGCCAGCAGTTCGGCAGTACAAAGGCAGACTGAGGCTATCCAGCACATCCTGCCCCGGCGTAATCCTCCACCTGCCACCGCGGGCCACGCCTCAGCCTGCCCGTCGCCGAGGGCGCCCTCCTGTGGTTGCTCCACCCCGTGCTGAGACCATGTCGAGGCTGGCACGTCGAGCCTCGCGCAGGAGTGCGGCGCCCTCCCCATGTTCCAGCCGGCCCCTAAGTCCCCCAGGAAGACGATGAGGAGGCCCTGACACAGACAGCCCGGAGATGCGAGGAACTGCTTCTCTTCTGGAGATGGCGAGAACAGCGCCACTCCTTCCCCTGGAGGAGGGCCGGCTGGAGAATCTTTGCTTTGTTCTGTTCCGCTGTTGGCCCAAGGGCCAGCGGTAACCACATTCTTAAAGAAAGAGCAGTTTCCTTTTCCTCCGGGCCATCAGACTCGTGGGTGGAAAGTGAGCGACGCACGGCGCCTTTCTGGCAGACATCTGTAGAGCTGCGGGCTGAGCGACACCGAACACCTTCGCGAGAGCTTACAGTCTCTGCATTGAGCTAGTTTCTTCCCGTGTGTTGGGTAACAGGTAAGATGTGGGAAGAGCTGGCCGGTGTTAGCTTGCTGCGCCATTCCCCCTCACCTGGGAATGCGAGCGCCTTTTTCCTCCTCCAGTACAGTTCCCCAGATGGCGAACCCTGGTGGAGTATCCTCCAGCACCCCCGGCAATCAGACTGGGCAGAGCAGTCTGACGCCAGGCCCAGTATTGGTGTTAGCTTACCTGGGTCTCCGGTCAGCCCCTGTACTGGGCTAGGTGTCCATATGGCTTGATTCCCTTCAGGCGATCCCATATGTGTATTTTCCAATGTAAGTTTTCCCTCTCGGTGAACCTGTGTCTTCCCTTTGACAGACCATTCTGTCAGTCTCTGCTGGCAGTCATTCTATCCCTACTCTTAGGTAGGACCTTCCTCAGAGACCCATTCCATATGTAGTACTGCCCCAGGCCTGGGTCAGTCCATATCAGTGTCTCCACATGTCACCTCCTAACCCTAACCCAAAACCTAACCCTAACATACTGCAATTTTCAAGGTCAAATCTAACACCCCAGTTGAAAATATGAATTATTCTCTTCTATCCTTCTGAAATAACCGGATTTGAAATCGGGAGAATCGTGACGTCATGATTTCTCCTCGACACTACCTTAACGTGTTATCATCACATAAAAATCAAGAAGGCGTGACCAACTCATGTCTGTCCATCAACCAAGGGTCTGCTGTAGGATCAAGTAAGACCGTCAAACTCGACGCATGTAAAGAAACTTTTCAGAACCTTCCTACAGATCTGATCACTGGAAATTTTTAATGACGTGCCTGAGCGAATGAAAGACAAAGTTTTTGTTTGTTCTTCACAACGGACTGTATTGTGAATTATTATAAACATGCTGCCGGTTTTTCATAATATCTTTTATTGAAAGATACAGCAGTGCCAAGCATTTTATCATCGGAGGCAATGCAGGCAAGTACATTTATTTTTATTCTTACAGTGTGTTTGTAATAAATGTCAAACCAAAACCTGCCCTAGAAAGTTAGCTGCAATGAGAATGTTGCTTATTCCATACAGCATCGGCTCATGAAACAGTGTGTGTTATGATTGCTGGGGAGGACACTGAGAGGCTTGATCTCTCAGAACCCTCGCTGAATAACAGTATGGATTAGGGTGTAACGTGCTTCCTACAGTCATGCAGTACAGCAGGGCTATGGCTGCCTGTCATCTCTGCCCTCTCATGTCTGACGTCATGATGATTCCCTTCTGTTCCAGCAGTTGTGGCTTTCAAACTCTGTCACCTTACATGAACATGAACGTGAATGCGGTCTGATCCTGGCGGCCCATCGCCGCATGATTTAATAAGCTGATGACACTTTCACTTTGCTGGTGTTCTTCCTAAAACAGATCTCCTCCTCCCAATGAATTCAGCATTTTTCCAGGCTGCACACACACACACACACACACACACACACACACACACACACACACACACACACACACACACACACACACACACACACACACACACACACACACACACACACACACACACACACACACACACACACACACACACACACACACACACACACACACACACACACACACACACACACACACACACACACACACACACACACACACTGCTTATGATAATACCACAACACACACCTGCTCATTAGACTGTCGTGTACTGTGTGTTTTATCAAGAAGAACATCTAAACAAGGTCATTCTGGTTTGTACTCTCAGTGTCATCAGCCATTTGCTTTCTTAAGGAGCCCAGCATGATGAAGATGTGTCAAATTGTCTTCCTTGTACTGTGATTGTACCATGGTACTCAGATAATGGCATGGTAATAGTAAAGATCATGGTTGTTGTGAGAGATTACATGTTTTCTTACAGTACTGAACATCATCTCTGGCCCAGTCATTCATTTTAGTCAATTATATTCACATTTACATTGCTTAATAAGAGTATAATCCAATAGAAAGATCATCTAAAATCTGCGGTTTGTACTCCTTAATGTAAAGTTATTGTCCTTTGCAATAAAGCACTGTAATGGTACCATAGTTTATTGATAGAAACACATAATAATAATCTGGAACAATATAATTTTATAAAATAAGTATAAATATGTAATAATAATAGTAATATGTTAATATGTAAATTAAACCCTTGAGTCATTATATAATTATATTTTAGTAACCTTAATTAGTTAATACTTAGAATACAATATGATGTAACAATATGAAAATAATATCGCATATAAAAAAAAAAAAAACGTTATGTCATGACGACATAGGGGGTTTACTTGAGAGCCCCAATCCGCTCTGACTTTCAGAGAAAACGCCAATGAATTTTGGCTAGTGGATTTTGCATACCTGAGCCACTCCCCGTGCATACGGGTATAAATAGGCGACAGGTGCATCCACTCATTCAGGTTTTACGCTGAGGAGACGAGAACGTTTCCCTGGCAACCAGCGATGGTTCGAGGTTGTGGCATGGGGACATAACGTCTCCGTTCCCTCCATCAGGGAACGAGGGTTACGTACGTAACCGAGACGTTCCCTATCTGTCGGTCACTACAAGTTTTGTCGTGATGACATAGGGGGTCCATGGAAAGTGCCACAACCTGAACCCCGTCACAAGCAGCCGCATGTCAGACAAATGCTACGCAAAGGTCGTAACCTTCCTAATCAGTCTGACTGCCGGGGGTGCTGGAGGATACTCAACCAGGGTTCGCCGACCGGGGAATTTACTGGAGGAGGAAAAGGCGCTCAGATCCCCGGGTGAGGGGGAATGGCGCAGCAAGCATGACACCGGCCGGCTCTTCCCGCCACTTACCTGTTACCCAGCACACGGGAAGAAACCGGCTCAACGCAGAGACTGTAAAATCTCACAAAGGTGTTCGGTGTCACCCAGCCCGGAGCTCTACAGATGTCTGCTAGAGAGCATAGCGCATAGGAGGAGGCAACACTCTGTGTGGAGTGAGCCCTCACCCCCAGGGGGCACGGCTCAACTTGGAAATGGTAAGCCAAGGCGATGTCATCCACTATCCAGTGGGCCAACCTCTGCTTGGCGACAGCCTTCTCTTTCTGCTGATCTCCGTAGCAGACAAAGAGCCGCTCAGAGCTTCTGAAGCTCCGGGTGCGGTCCACATATATGCACAACGCTCTTACGGGACACAGCAACACCAAAGCTGGATCTACCTCCTCCGAGGACAGTGCTTGCAGATTCACCACCTGATCGCGAAAGGGCGTGGTGGGAACCTTGGGCACGTATCCAGGCCGGGGTCTCAGGACAACGTGAGAGTAGGCCGGCCCGAACACAAGGCACTCTTCGCTCACCGAAAATGCTTGGAGGTCCCCGACCCTCTTCATGGAAGTGAGCGCGGTCAGGAGCGCTGTCTTAGCAGACAGGAACTTAAGCTCAACTGAGTCCAGCGGCTCAAAGGGATCCCTCTGAAGGCCAGCCAGGACAGTAGATAGATCCCAGGAGTGCACCTCTGGTGGCCTAGGAGGATTCAGCCTTCTGGCACCCCTCAGGACCTGACGATGAGATCAAGCTTTCCCAGGCACCGGCCGTCTACTGCATCGTGATGTGCTGTGATAGCAGCCACATAGACTTTCAAGGTGGAGGGTGACAACCTTTCTTGCAGGAAAGAAAGCACTACTTAAATCGTGCATCTTCAGGGGTCTTCTCGGTGAGAAGAACACCAGTTCACGAGCAGACTCCACTTCAGAGCATAGGCTTGCCTCGTCGAGGGAGCTCTAGCCTGAGTGATCGTGCTTACCACCGCTGGTGGCAGATCACTTAAGTCTGTCGCGTTCCGTCCAGGAGCCACACATGGAGGTCCCAGAGATCTGGACGCGGGTGCCATATGGTGCTGAGCCCCTGAGAAAGGAGGTCATTCCTCAGAGGGAATGGCCAGGGAGGGGCTGTCGTGAGGACCATGAGTCCCGAAAACCATGTCCGGGTGGGCCAGTAAGGCGCAACCAGCAAGACCTGTTCCTCATCCTCCCTGACCTTGCACAGTGTCTGTGCAAGAAGGCTCACTGGGGGAAATGCATACTTGCGTAGAGCCCGAGGCCAGCTGTGTGCCAGTGCATCCGTGCCGAGGGGGGCCTCGGTCAGGGAGTAATACAGCTGGCAGTGGGAGGACTTGTGGGAAGCAAACAGGTCTACCTGGGCTTCCCCGAATTGACTCCAGATCAGCCGGATCATCTCGAGATGGAGTCGCCATTCTTCGGGGAATGTGAGCTGTCGTGAGAGTGCGTCGGCTGCATGATTGAGCTCCCCCGGAATGTGGACGGCACGCAGCGACTTGAGCCGCGTCTGACTCCAGAGGAGGAGATGATGGGCGAGCTGTGACATGCGACGTGATCGTAGACCACCCTGCCGGTTGATGTACGAGACATCCGCAGTGTTGACTGTGCGGACCAACACGTGCTTGTCTTGCAGCAATGGCCGGAACTGCCGCAAAGCCAGACGCACTGCCAACAGCTCTAGACAATTGATGTTCCAAAACAGTCGAGCCCCTGTCCAGAGCCCCGAGGCTGCCTGCCTGTTGCATGTAGCAGCCCAACCCGTACTGGAGGCATCCGTCGTGACAACGACATGCCGGGACACTTGTTCTAAGGGCACCCCGGCCTGTAGAAAGGCAAGGTCTGTCCAGGGGCTGAACAGGCGGCGACACTCCGGTGTGATGGTCACATGAAGTGTACCGCGATGCCATGCCCATCTCGGGAATGGGGAGTGTAACCAGTGCTGAAGTGGTCTCATATGAAGCAATCCGAGCAGTGTGACTGCAGCTGTGGATGACATATGCCCCAGGAGCCTCTGAAAGTGTTTTAGAGATACCACGTTCCTGCCTCTGAAGGAACTCAGGCAGTTCAGCACTGACTGCTGGGCATGCTCGTTGGTGAGACGCGCTGTCATACTCACCGAGTCTAACTCCATACTAAGAAAGGAGATCTTCTGCACGGGGGAGAGTTTGCTCTTTTTCC
Source organism: Sinocyclocheilus anshuiensis (assembly GCF_001515605.1). Taxonomy (NCBI): domain Eukaryota; kingdom Metazoa; phylum Chordata; class Actinopteri; order Cypriniformes; family Cyprinidae; genus Sinocyclocheilus; species Sinocyclocheilus anshuiensis. The sequence goes on along the minus strand of NW_015542364.1, from coordinate 488,804 downwards.
AATTGACCCAATAAGGAACTCAGGCATTTCAGCACTGGCTGGGCACGCTAGTTGGTGAGATGTGCTGTCATACTCACCGAGTCTACCTCCACACCAAGAAAAGAGATTCTCTGCACAGGGCAGAGCTTGCTCTTTTCCCAGTTGACCCGAAGCCCCAACTGGCTGAGGTGCCGGAGCACCAGGTCCCTGTGATCGCACAACTGCTCTCGTGACCGGCCCATGATGAGCCAGTCGTCGAGGTAGTTGAGGATCCTGATGCCCACTTCCCATAACGAGGCAAGGGCACCCTCCGCGACCTTCGTAAAGACACGGGGGGACAGGGACAGCCCGAAGGGGGGGGACCCTGTACTGCCATGCCCGACCCTCGAACGCAAACCGTAGGAACGGCCTGTGTTGAGGAAGAATCGAGACATGTAAATAAGCGTCCTTCCAGTCGACCGCTGCAAACCAATCCTGGGCCTGGATGCATCTAATGATGTGCTTCTGCATCAACATCTTGAATGGGAGCTTGTGAAGGGCCCAATTCAAGACATGCAGATCCAGGATTGGCCAAAGGCCACCGAGGGACAGGCTCGATTGCGTCTTTCGCCAGTAGGACAGCAATCTCGTCGCGCAGGACAGGGGCATCTCGAGCTGCCACGTAAGTCTCGAGAATGGCGCTGAACCTAGGGGGTCTCCTGGCGAACTGAATCGCGTAGCCGAGTCGAACTGTCCGAATGAGCCAGTGGGACAGGTTGGGTAGCGCGAGCCATGCTTCCAAGCTCCGTGTGAGTGGCACCAAAGGGACAATCGACGCACCTGCGGTGGTGCAGCGGTGGGAAGTCGTGCTGGATGGCACAGAAGGCATCGTGTCCTGGCTCATCACAGCAGGACTCCCCGTATGCCTGGAGGGACTGGCCAGAGATGCGTGGAGAGACAGCTCGTCTCCGAGCTGCGATCTCTTGGCTGCTGGCAATAGGGGGCGTCATGGGCGAGAGTGAGGAGGCAGCGCGTCACTCACTGTCAACCCACGAGCCTGATAACCTGGAGGAAAAGGAAACTGCACTTTTTTCGAGAATGTGGGTACCGCTGGCCGTTAGACCAGTGGCGGAACAAACAAAACGGAACAAAGGATTCTCCCTGCCCGGCGGCAGCTGGAGGATCACGCCGGGGCAAGATGTGCTGGATGGCCTCAGTCTGTCTCTGCACTGCCGAGAACTGCTGGGCAAAGTCCTCAACAGTGTCGCTGAATAGGCCAACCTGCAAGATGGGAGCGTCAAGAAAGCGCACTTTGTCGACATCTCTCATCTCAGCGAGGTTAAGCCAAAGATGGCGCTCTTGGGTCACAAGCATGGACATCGCCTTCCCGAGGGACCGCGCATCGACTTTCGTCGCCCGGAGGGCGAAGTCAGTCGCCGTGCGCAGTTCCTGCATCAACCCCAGGTCGGAACTATCCTCGTGCATTTGTTTGAGTGCCTTGGCTTGGTGGACTTGCAGGATAGCCATGGCATGCAGGGCAAAGGCGGCCTGGCCCGCAGCACCGTAAGCTTTGGCCACGAGAGCGGCCGTCAGCTTGCAGGCTTTGGACGGGAGACGTGGACGATTCCTCCAAGCGGCGGCGTTTTGTGGGCACAGGTGCACTGCAACCGCTCTCTCCAAGTGGGGAATGTCTACATACCCCCTAGTCGCCCCGCCATCGAGGGTAGTGAGGACGGAGGAGGGAGACGAGTGGTTTCTGGCCGAAAAAGGGACCGTCCACGACTTCATCAGCTCCTCATGCACCTCCGGGAAAAAAAACTGAGAAACCAATCATCCAGCCGCAAGGGCTCGGGACTGGGCGGTGTGTTCACCTCCAGCCCGATACTCACGGCTGCCCAGGAAAGCATGGCCGTCAACTCCGGGTCCGATTCGGCGGTGGCGACAACACCCGGATGCTCGCGGCTGCCCAGGCAAGCATGGCCGTCAGCTCTGGGTCCGATTCGGCGGCGGCCACAGCACCCGAGGGTTCATCCTCGGAGGACGATAGCCCATCCCCCGATGCTGCGATCGAATGAAATGCTGGGACCGTCACGAGCCGGGCCAGCGAAATCACTTGGGAGTCGCACGGGACATTCGCTGCGGGAGGAGTGAGAGGTCAACAGGGATGTGCCCGGCGGAGAAGCTCTCACTGTGACCCTCAGATCTCCCAGAGCTATAGCCAGCGGTCCCCTGCTCGTGACAGGGAAACCGGGACGGGTAGAGACAGAGGGTGCCACTCCATTCCCCGTGAGGAGAGAGGCGAGATCGCAGCGAAGCCATGCTCATACGCTCGCAATGAACACATGAGTCATCCACAAACGCAGCTTCAGCGTGTTGGATGCCCAGACACTGAAGGCAACGCTCGTGGCCGTCAACAGAGGACAGGTAACGACCGCAACCAAGAGAACACAGATGGAACGGCATCTTTAAAAAGACACGAGCCATCCGTGATGAGAAACTGCTCTTTTAGTTGAAGCACCCAGGGGAATCGCTGAATCAACAGGGACATCGCTGTTTGTGCCGTCATGCCAACCAGGAACAGCGTCTTTATTCCAGTGAGATCAGAAAGGTTTTGTGGAGAAGAAATCATTCACCCACTCAGCTCCGAAGCAAAAATCTGATGAGTGGATGCACCTGTTGCATATTTATACCCGTATGCACGGGGAGTGGCTCAGGTATGCAAAATCCACTAGCCAAAATTAATTGCCTCGTAGTGACCGACAGATAGGGAACTTGAGTTACTGTACTTTACTAAAATATAATTAACTAATAAATATATTAATATAATATAATAAATATATAATATAAGTATATTTTAACAAACAATATAACTAATAATGTAGAATATAAAATAAAAACTTGAGTTATTAACCTTCATGAATTAATACATAATTATAATGTAATATAATATAACAATATAAATAATAATATTGCTCATAAAAATAAAACCTATATAAATAAATCAATATATATATAAAACCTTAATTAATTTATAAATACTTTTAATGAAAAGTAATCATTTAGATATTAAACTTGAAAGTAAAATCATATCAAAAGATAATCACAATCATATGATCATGCAAATGCAGCATTTGTTCATGATCTTTAAGTCACTAATTAATATTAATGAAATATATTCCTATTTACAGTCATTATTAAGCGTATAACTTACTGTGTTTAAAAGAAAGACCATCTAAACAAAATCATTCTGGTTTTTATTAGAATTAATTATAATTAATCAGCTTTAAGTTTCCTAAATGCTCATTTTTAGAATATGTAATTTTAATTGAATATGTTCCATCACTCTAAGATCCCACAAGAAAGAAATACTGTGATATTATCATGGTATGATGAGGGTATCAGATGGTAAAACTGTGAAACTTTGATATATATATACCATGGTACATCTCCAAAAACACATGATTTTACCATGTTCACAAAACTGTAATCCTTTAGAGAATAATTGCATTTTTTTGCTCTAAACAATCTGGTAGAATGTGAGTGTGCCACCTAATGGAAATAATCAAACACTTTCTGGGGAATCAACAAACTGATCAAATACTTGAAATGAAAAGATGCTGAAATACAATTTTGCAATTACAAATGGGAGCATTTCTGTGGCTCAGACAGTAAAGCATTGTGATTACAATAGATTCTCAGGAAGTGCATGAACTGATCAAATGTGAACCTTGAATGCAATGGATAAAAGCATCTGTCAAATGCATGAACGCAAACATAATAATGTTTGTGGTGCATTTAATCTAGAAGTGATGATCCTTATGTCATATTTTAGCACTCAAAAATCATCTGGATCGTCAAGGTCATTGTAGGAAAAAAAAAAAAACGTTATCTGAATTTTTATATATATCAGATAGTTGTCAATGCAACATTTCTCATTTTCATTTAGCTTAACCAGATGTACTAATAAAACTAAAACAGAAATAAAAATGTATAAAAACTAGATGTATTTTAAAAAACTAATAAAAATGAGAAAGCACACAACAAAATGACTAAAAGATTAACTCAAATTAAAATGGAAATGGAAATAAAAATAATAACCCTAGAACACTTTTTTGAGCTTCGGATTGGAACCGACCCTACAACACAGCGGTCATAATTGCTCCCACTTCAGAATGCCTTATGCAGGTGTCGTTTTGAAGTGCACCGTATTAATATGATTTCAGAATCACGAGGCGTCAGAGAGTGAAAGTGCTATGATCAGTGCACATATGTCCATCTGCACATGCTATGCACTCATTATGAGACTCAGAGAAAACAAGCTGTGAGTAAGAGAGTGTGTTTATGACTCACTGTCAACCGCAGGACACTCTCCTCACCTGCTACCCATGATTCTCAGCGGCTGAACACTGCAGTGAAGATGTAGAGATTCTCAGATGTTGGTTTTCTTTTTGGACTTTCAGGTCAAGCAGATCATGGAGGAGGCCGTGACACGCAAGTTTGTGCATGAAGACAGCAGTCACATATTCTCTTTCTGCGGTAAGATGATCTTTCCTTAAAAAACCCTGAAAGAACAGTAAAAATTATTATTATTGTTATTAATATTATTAGTTTGTGAATTGTAATTAATTACTATATTTATTATTATTTTTTTACAAATTATTAAATTATTTACTATTATTTATTTATATTTATATTTAATTATAATTATTTTAATTACAATTATTATTGTTGTTAGTAATAAAAATATGAAACGATCTCAAATCATGTCAATGTGTGGATTGTGCCTGTAAGCTTTAGAGTATTCATAAGAATAATAGTTATTAGTATTTTGAAGTAGTTTTTATTTTTTAGATCTTCCATTTTCATTTTAGTTAAAGTTTTAGTAATTTTGTTGTGTGCCTTTGTCACTT
>NW_015542364.1:463010-481356 GCF_001515605.1 Sinocyclocheilus anshuiensis | reverse complement strand
AAAAATACCATCTAAACTTTTCTAAAGACAGTAAGTTCCCCTCAGACATGCATTCATATAAACTCCTACACCTAAATGAATCGCGATTTGTTTAGCATCTCAACTGATTTGAATCGTCACATATTTGAATCGATTTTCAACCGGCTCGCGGTTAATCGTTACATCCCTATTACCCTGTGTTCTTTGTCTGTTCCTTTTTCTTAGAAAGGTGTTATATAAATGAAAAATATAATAATCATTATTATTAGCATTATAAGGGTGTTATATTCATTTTAATCAATTAGTTATTAATATTTTACAATTAATAATACTACTAATAGTAACTATTATTATTATTATTGTTATTATTATTATTGCTATGTTTAGGTAAAATTGTCACATTTCTGGCATTATCTTTTTTTCTTTTCTGTTCCTTTTCTTTAGAAAGGTGCTATATAAATGAAACAATGACAATAATAGTAATAATAATAATTTTAAGAATAATGAATAATAAAAACATTATCATTATTGTATTTATTTTTTATTATATTTAAAATATAATTACATATAATTTTATTCATTTATATTTATTATTATATGAATTGTTAATAATGTCTAATTACATTTAATTATTCTTATTATTGTTAGCAATAATACTAATTATTATTATTATTATTATTAAATTAGTCATCTAAATATTTCTGCTGGTTTAAAATGAATGATGATTGTGTGCTGATGAATCTTATATTTGAGTATTAAGTATCCAAAGTAAATAGGGTCAGTTAATTAGATTTTTTTATTAAATCACTATGATTTTAACTTTCACAACACAAGACAAAACCAGGGTCAGATGAGTCAAGAGAGCGTCCGGAAACAGCCCCGGCCTCCAAACCTGTCGCCGCTGGCCATCAAACACCTGTGGATCCGCGCGGCCCTCACAGAGAAGCTGCTGGACAAAATCGTCCTGTATTTGGTGGAGAACAGCAGGTGAGGAATTCGTATATAATAAAAGATATCATTTCTGACAGGTTACAGACTGTGGTCTAGCACACTGTGTTCATGTTTATGTTACATGTTAAAGGTGGGGTAAGCGATTTCTGGAAGCCAATGTTGACATTTGAAATCACCAAAACAAACACGCCCCTACCCCAAAAGGGTCTCGCCCCTATTTTGATAGCTCCGCCCCACACATACGTACGCAACTCGGGCAACGATTAGTTCTGTGAAACAAAGCAAAACCAATTCACCGTGTCTTCACTGGACGCGAGTGGCGCGGCTCGACAAAATACTATAGAAGTCATTATAATCAGTGATGCTGTCTACACCATAGATATATATACATATTTATGGTCTACACTGGATGCGGCGCGGCGCGACACGACAAATCCCAGACAGAAAACTGCTGCTGCATTCCGTATTGACACAAATTTCAAATGATTTTTAACGGTCGCTTTGTCTCGTCCATTGTAGACAGACTTTAGCTGTTGCGGTGTGACAACTGTCGAGTCCGGTGTAAACATGGTGTTACTCACCTATCTAGAAAAAACAAAGCAACCTCGGCGTCCGATCGCAGGCCTTCCGCTCCTTGAGTTCTCTCCAGCACTGGAAAGCTGATCTGATATTTACACGCATCCTACTTCTTGCCTTTAAGCCTTCTTTTGTTCCGCAGACGTTTTCCTCTTTTGTTTTTTATCCGCCATCTCTATCTTTCTGTCGCTCGGCTCGCTAATGTGAGCACTGAACGCTCTCTCCTCCACATCATGAGTACTAAGGTACTCAGTATTTTACGCCCCTTACTGCTGATTGGCTACAAGTTTGTTTTGCTAGTCAGCCCGAATCAGTTTTCTAAAGCGTTTTTGAAAAATCACTTACCCCACCTTTAAATTCAGTGGCATTCAGTTCACAAATGTGACCCTGGACCACAAAACCAGTCATAAGGGTCAATTTTTCAAAATTGAGTTTGGGTATGGTTTGTTAGGATCGGACAATATTTGTCTGAGATACAACTATTTGAAAATCTGGAATCTGAGGGTGCAAAAAAATTTAAATACTGAGAAAATCATCTTTAAAGTTGTCCAAATTAAGTTCTTAGCAATGCATATTACTAATCAAACATTAAGTTTTGATATATTTACGGTAGGAAATTTGCAAAATATCTTCATGGAACATGATTTTTACTTAATATCCTAATGATTTTTGGCATAAAAGAAAAATGTATAATTTTGACCCATACAATGTATTGTTGGCCATTGCTACAAATATACCCCAGCGACTTAAGACTGCTTTTGTGCTCCAGGGTCACAAATAAAAACTATTATTTTGCATACTTAGTCCAGTTTTGTGTACATATTTCATAGTTCATGGGCAGTCAAATCAAATAATGAGACATAAAGGGAGGTGTTTGAAATCAGGCCTCCAGTTACACTTACAGTTTATTACACTGGAAATGGAAAACATGCAAACTAGGCATGTAGTATGTTACTATGAACATAGATTCATTTGAATGAATGAAATTAAACTGAGCTGTTTTTATTCATATTTCAGCAAGTTTTATGAAAGAGAAGCTCTGCTGAGAGATCCAGTTGACGGCCCAATCCTCGCATCTTTGCTTGGTATCGGTTTTCAAGCATTTGTGTCTTGTAATTTTTTTGGGGGAAAAAAACAACTGAAGATTATATTTACACTGCCATTCAAAAGTTTGGGATTTTTAAAAGAAGCCTCTTCTGCTCACCAAGGCTGCATTATTTTATAAAAATACAGTAAAATTGTGAAATATTATTGCAGTGTAAAATAGCTGTTTTCTGTGTGAATATCTGTTAAACTGTAATTTATTTCTGTGATCAAATCTGAATTTTCAGCATCATTACTCCAGTCTTCAGTGTCACATGATCTTCAGAAATCATCCTAATATGCTGATTTGAGACATTTCTGATGATTATCAATTATCATTATCAACCGTTAAAAACAGTTGTGCTGCCCAATATTTTTGTGGAAACCGTGAGACATTTAATTTTTTCACAATTCACAAATGAATAGAAAGTTCAAAAGAACAGCATTTATTTGAAATAGAAATCTTTTGTAACTTTATAAATGTCTTTACTGTCACTTTTGATCAGTTTAATGCATCCTTGCTGAATAAAAATATTAATTTCTTTCATAAAAAAAACAAAAGTACTGACCCCAAACTTTTGAATAGTAGTTTATATTGTTACAAATATAATTAAATATATTTTGCTATATGTATATGTAATTATATATTTATTTTAAAAAGTAAATGAATGATCATTTTAATTGTACTGTATATTTTTGTATAATTGGGATATGATGATGCATTGAGGGCAAGATTAATCCGCTGATGTTTTTCCGTACGCTGTGTGTCTTTCAGTCGGTCCCTGTGCTTTGGAGTACACAAAAGCCAAGACGGCCAATCATTTCTGGACGGATCCGTCGGCTGATGAACTGGTGCAGAGACACCGCATTCACAGCGGACACTGCCGCCAGGATTCCCCCACCAAACGCCCGGCTCTCGTAAGATGCCCTGCAGTTACAGCTTTTCTCAGCTGCTTACACATAAAATCTTTCCTTGTCACACAATTTCTGAAAGCTGAGACTCAAACAGCAGAAGCACACGCCAAATCTGCAAAACCATACTCTAATTCTCGGCCTTTGACTCTTCATATGTGACCCTGACAATATTTGGCTGAGATACAACTATTTGAAAATCTGGAATCTGAGGGTGCAAAAAAATCTAAATATTGAGAAAATCATCTTTAAAGTCGTCCAAATTAAGTTCTTAGCAATGCATATTACTAATCAAACATTAAGTTTTGATATATTTACGGTAGGAAATTTACAAAATATCTTCATGGAACATGATGTTTACTTAATATCCTAATGATTTTTGTCATAAAAGAAAAATCAATAATTTTGACCCATACAATGTATTGTTGGCTATTGCTACAAATATACCCCAGCGACTTAACACTGCTTTTGTGCTGCAGGGTCACATATTACACTTTTTGCAAAACACAACACGCAATTCTCTATGTAACACACAGAAATCTAACAGGAATTAATATTACGGCAAATGTGTTTGCAAATGTTTGCTTTTGAGATGTGTGTGATATTTTGAATGCATTGCTTCATTTTGCAAGAGATGAGTGAGGCATTTTGCATTTTGTGCGTGCAATTCTCAGATTTGTGTGTAAAGTTTTGAAAAAAAGAGGCAACGTTTTGAAAATGTGTGCAAGCAACTGTAATGCCTGGATTGGGTCCATGCGATCATGCAGTGTTCATTTCTCAAATCAAAAAGCATGCATATGAGAGTAATATCTCTGTTCGAGTAATATCTCGGTGCGTGTTGTTCTGTAGATCCAGAAGAGGCAGTCGAGTGGCAGCATGGATGACCGACCGTCTCTGTGGGCGCGGGATTACGTCCAATCTCTTCATCAAAACTCCAGAGCCACGCTGCTCTTCGGGAAAAACAACGTCTTGGTGCAGCCGGTAAAAGTTACTTAGACGTGCGTGATGATGCTGTGGTGCTTTAATTAAAGTGTGGCAATAAATCTCATGCGGTCTTTCAGACAGACGACATGGAAGCAATCCCAGGATACCTCTCTCTTCACCAGACAGCCGATCTGATGACGCTCAAATGGACACCGAACCAGCTGATGAACGGAAACATGGGGGAGTTTGATTATGAGAAAAGGTGACGTGCGTTATGATTGTGACGTCTGCTTTGTGGGAATGATTGTAAATCAAGTCTCATTTCTCCACAGTGTATATTGGGATTATGCCATGACCATTCGTCTGGAGGAAATCGTCTATTTGCACTGCCATCAGCAAGGTGAATATTTTAAAATATGACCTCATAAATAAAAATCTAATTTTAAATTCAAAACGTAAGAATGAAAAAAAAAAACTAACAGTCCTGAATTGCTTCAAAACCAACTAAAATGAAATAAAAATGGCCATTAAGTATATTTTAGTTTTTTTGTTTTGCAGGATAGAACATCAACTAAATTGTTATTGTAGTAGCCTATTATTATGATACTATTATGGTTTTTATTCATATTTTGACTTTTTATTCTTTCTAATATTTAATTCTTTGTACTCTTTAATATTTGGTTTTATTCATTTTTATATTTTTTGTAATTTTGTTTTGTTTTACTATTTCTGTTTTTTACGAGCCTTTTTTTAATGTTTTTATTAATTTTATTTCAGTTTTATTTATTTTAGTACATCAAGTTAAAACTAAATTAAAATGAGAAATGTTGCCTGTGCAACTAGACGAAATAAAAAGATAAAAAATTGTATATTTAATTTTATTAAATTTTTTTTTCCAATAACAATTTTTTTTAAATCGGTTTTAGCAATATATTGCATATCAACACTGAGCATATTTAACTCCTTAAAGCCTGACACATGAAATAATAGAATAATCCAAAAAAAAAAATTATGTTTGCATGTGTTTTTGTTGAGCATCATATTTGATCTATCAGGCTTTTATGGCTCATATAATATGATATAGTGAGAAAATGGAGCTCAGTTTTATTCAGAGGCCCAAAATTAGCAAAAATTTGCAATTCGTTGCAGATGCTGATATTTAAATGATGAAATTCTGCTGCTTGTAATGTAAATCAATAAGATCTTTATAACAGTACCACAGATACTGACATAAAATTATATAAATATTAATGGTCGCTCTATATCTCCAATAATATGTCGTAGTAAGATGAGATTGAAATGATCCAAACATATAATGCAGTGATTGAGAGCTGAAGAAATAAAGGCTCCTCAGAAGCTGTGAGATGTTCTGGAGGCTTGTGAAGATCATTCCTCCGCTGAGGAACAGTGAAAGTAAAGCTTCTGGAAACAAACGCTCCTCAAAAGATCCTGAGGATCAGATTTGAGACTCTAAAACATGATTGATGGAGAATCAAGTAAAGCTGAGCTGCTTCAGTCCAGTAAGTGTTCATCTGGAGATATTACTGCAGTTATTCTGACCTTTACTTGATCAAAATCAGTCAAGATTTGACAGCAGAAACACACGAGAAGCAGCAGCTGAAGCTGGAGGTTTGTACAATTACACTAAAAGAGCTTTTACTGGATAAAACACTCTAAACTATCAATCAGACAACAGAAGACATGCGGTAGATTGAGTGCGAAACAGCAAAGTTTTCATCGTTTAAAGGACTTTGCGTATCAAATATGATGCAGTAGCGTTAAAGAAAGTTCTCACATTAGCTTGATGTCTGAAGGTTTGTCTGCGGTGTCTGTGTGCAGTGGGCAGTGGAGGTACTGTGGTTTTGGTCAGTCAGGACGGGATCCAGAGGCCTCCGCTTCGCTTTCCTAAAGGCGGTCACCTGCTGCAGTTCCTCACGTGTCTGGAGACGGGCCTGCTTCCTCACGGACAGTTAGATCCTCCGCTCTGGTCCCAAAGAGGAAAGGTTTGCCCAGCGCTTTACAGTCATTCTTCAGCAGTTTGAATAGAAACGAGATCATTCTGTGTTCTTTCTCAGGGAAAAGTGTTTCCAAAGCTGCGTAAAAGAAGTCCACATGAATCCAGCGAGTCGTTCTCGGACAAAGAGGAAGACGAGGCCACTGATTATGTGTTTCGGATCATATTTCCTGGCAGTCAGGAGTTTGGTATGTTAACGTGAAGTTGATCTGCTAGTATTAAGATGTTCTCAAACAAGATTATTATAGATAAACTAAAACTAAAATTGATTTTTTTTTAAATGACCTCATAAATGGACATAAAAATGTAAAATTCAAAACGTAAGAATGAAAACAAAAATTTAACTAACACAGTCCCGAACTGCTTCAAAACTAACTAAAATGAAATAAAATGGTCATAAAATATATTTTAGTTTTGTTTTGTGCTGGATAGAACCAACTAAATTGTTATTTTATGGGTTTATTAATATTTAAACTTTTTATTTTTATCTTTTCATTTTAAATTGATTAGAATTTTTAGTAATTTTGGTGTGTTTTGTTATTTTAAAACTTGTTTTTTAAATGTCTTGAATGTATTGGTTTTTAATTAAATGCGTTTATGAATTTTATTTGTGCTAGTTATTTTAGTACATCAGGTTAAACTAAATTAAAATGAGAAATGTTGCCTTTGCAAAGTAGATCAAATTTAAAAAAGGTCACATTTTTATATTTTATTTTCAAAGACTGATTTTTTAAAAATGGTTTTAGTTAACTATAATAACTACAAGTCTTCAGCGCCATCTACTGGCCAAATTCATAGCATGTTTTTAAAGTTCCCAAGACCGTTTACATTAAATATTATTGTAAATATACATATCTACAATAATATAAATAAATATTATAGACCTATATATATATATTTTCTAATGTAGTAAATTTTACAAATTTGATAAATATTTTTAGATGGATATCATTGGCAATAGTAGATTTGTATATTTTTTCATTTGCCCCATATTAGTTTTTCTTTCATACTGTGAAAGCAGTTCATTTCAATGTATGAAAGAAAAATCACCCTTTTTCTTGTTTGTTTATACAAAACAGTACAGTTTGAATTCTATACACATCTTCATTTCAGGTAGAACATACACATTTTATTTTTCATATGGGTTTCCATCGGACTGCTCTCTGTGTTCACACTGGTCATGAATATGATGCTAATTGGCTTTCTGCATGTTAAAGTGGCACCGGAGCTGATGGATCAGACGGTGAACATGTGGCAACCCACGCCTAGGAAGTCGTCTTGTTCCTCCTGTTTGCAGAGCGGCTCGTCGGACGGCGGCCTTCCCAACGGATGCAACCATGACAGGCTAGTCTGCCGCTCGTCTGAGTCTGTGATGTGAATTAAAGGGGTCATGACATGGATTTTGTTGTTATTTTAATAGGTTCCTTGAGGTTTACTTATGATGTTAATAAAGTTTTTTGCACAAGAAGTAATTATTTTCAACCCTCATCCTGAACCTCTCTCAGAAACGGGCTGTTTTTAAGGGGCGGGTCCTTTAAGGCTTGTCAGTATTCGGCCACTGTTATGATTGGCTAACATCACTGCATAGGAAACTATGGAAGCCCGTTTCCGCCACTGAATAAAAAAAGACTTTGTATCCCACAATTCCGACTTTTTGCATGATATAAATTATGGATGCTCCGATCAGAATTTTTGCAGCCGATACGGAGTACCGATTTCTTGTCATGGTGATCGGCCGATACCGATGCCGATTCTGATGCTTCAAGCTTTAAATAGACGGTTTCATCGGGCGCACGCGCCTGGCCCGAAATTAACTTCCGGTCTGTGTTTGTTTATCAGTCTGGCTATGGTGCCGTCTACAAACGCAGTTAAAGTTAAGGTGATGAGTAGACTGAAGTTGGGCTCAGGTGGTTGTGCCATTTATTTATTTGTGGTGCTCGCCACAATATCAAAACTGACGGATTTTCCAAAAGGCTTCGTTGAATAAACATGAGCACGTACTGCACGTTTAAAAATCAAAACGAGGAGCGGGTGTTTTTATATCACTGTATTTCTGAAGGAATTTTCGATGTCATTTTCATTTCATCTTGCATGTTATATGCCTGATAAAGCAGCGTTTGTGAGCTCAGCGCTGCTTTGTGTACAGCCGTTACCGGGGAAACCTCTGTTTTAAAGCACCTCCTGCTGGCAGAGAATTAATTTGCTTTTTCAGTAAGTCCGTCTGATTTATGATGCAAACATATTTTGCTTTTCTTATATCCACGGGTCGGGTAATAAAAAATGCGTTCTGATTATTTGCGGGTGGATAAAATAAATAATAAATGATGCAAATTTTAACTACATTTTTTAAAAATACCTTTTTTTTTAAATATTAACTACATTTTTTTTTTATAATTTTTTTTTTCATGAGGCAGACGATTTCGTGTGTGTGTGTGTGTGTGTTCGCCTGATCGGGAAGTTGCAGTGACCGAAATGGTGACATTCCAGATAAAGTCTGAAAGGAGTAAAGCCTGTGTTGATGTTATTGAGTAGGCTAATATGACAAAAGAAGATATTTTGTTTTATAAATAAATGTTAATTTAAAAGCAGCCCACGATCAGCGTAGCTATTATGTTACCGTTATCCCTTATGGCTCCGATGAAGTTTTGTTCCGTGAATCTGAATCTGCTGTTAAAAATGAACCATCCATTCATCATATCATAATGCAATACATATACGACAAATAGCGAATTTTTCATTGTTTCTCGAAACGTCACAGCATTTCCACACAGGTGATGACATGACTGCGGCGCCAAAGTGCAGCGGCTGGCTGGTATAAACACAAGCACTGACTAGAGCGGCCGCGATCAGCTCCGGTTCCCGTGGAGCTGTAACGCGCCGCAGACGTGTGCAGTGATGCGCAGATCAGCTCTAACGTCACTGAATCTACTGTTAAAAATGAGCCATCCATTCATCATATCATCATGCAAAACATACACGACAAATAGTGAATTTTTCATTGTTTCTCAAAACGTCATAGCATTTCCACACAGGTGATGACATGACTGCGGCGCCAAATCATTTATGTCCCCATGCATCATGTACGTCGTCATGCGTTGACGTCATCAAATTACGATCGGTTCGTGAGATCGGCCAAGCGTAGTGAGTACCGATCGAATCATAAAATGTGATTATCGGCCGATCGATCGGAGCATCCCTAATATAAACTTACAATTGCGAGTTATAGAGTCAGAATTGCGAGATATAAAGTCACAATTGGAAGATAAAAACTCGCAATTCTGACTTTATAACTCGCAATTGTGAGTTTATATCACACAATTCTGAGAAAAAAAGTCAGAATTGTGCGTTTATATCACGCAATTCTGTGAAAAAGTCAAAATTGTGAGATGAAAAGTCACAATAACCTTTTTAAATTTTTTTATTCAGTGGTGGAAACGGGCTTCCATAGGAAAGAGTATGAACCATAGATATATGTATGGTATCAATGGCCCCTCGCTATTGTATGTTTTGACAACATCGTCAAAATAAAACGGTCATTCCCAGACAAAGCATTATGAAATCATTTACTTATGGTTTGTGATGCAATTTACACTGCACACGTCTGCGGTGCAGTGTGGCTCTGATACGGTCACTGAAGCTGATTACGGCCACTCAATGCTTGTGTTTATGTTTTTATACAGTCTATGGTTTATTCCAGCCACGCCACGCACGTTTCTGAATCGGCTCTCTTTGCTGCTTGTTTAAAAGATACACGCATAAGCCTCCTTTGAATAAATATAGCCAAAATCCCACCAAAATCCATTGCCATGACTTATCGCGAGAGGCAAAAGGTTACGTTTAAGTCTCATAACATTGGTTAATGGAAACGCCGTCATTTCGCAATACTTTTTTATCGACATTTATAAAATATCACCAAAGTTTTGCGCAAATCTGTAATGGAAACGCGCCTTATGACACTGTGCCTCCTTTACAAAACAAAATGCTCCAAACAATCCTCTGACACGATCCGGGATGCCATTAAAAATAAACTACTCACTTGTTCCTTACGCTGGGATCCTTCTGATATCTGTACAAAGACGCGAACGAGCTGTTTAAACCAAACGCGTCAAAGCGAACGTTCTTTCACTCCATTTGTTTTATTGACGACAGACTCGAGCGCGTGTCAGAAAGCGAATGCGCATCTGTATACTGTATCAAAGCCACTAGAAGCCGAGCATAAAAGCGTAACGGCTAATGCTAACGGAAAGGAGACCAGAGGGCATTTTTTTTTTTTTAATGGATGTCAATGGAGGAAAGGCTTCACTACGCTGAATAAACAGCTTTTTAGAGGAAATGGCTTATCATTTAATGAATCGACAGCCTATCTCCTAATCTTCAACATGTTTTACACTAAACAATACTTTTGGATTGAACTATTTTTAGAGTTTACGCTGAAAAAAATGCCATTTTATAAGAGACGTCACTGACTTTTTGCGACAGCTTCCGGCATTTCTCATTAATTCCTATGGGATCCATAAACGGCGACTGAGTGTCGTACAACTCTGATTGACGTCAAGGCTGTAATGTGATTGGTTATTAAGGCACATGTGATCCAAGTTAGCCTTTATGCTTTCTCCAATAGTAAGTAATACCAAAGACTATAGAATACCCAAGACATGTCGCTCGTATAGTTTTGAATGGGGAAAAATCCAACACTCAATCGCAGAAAGCCCCGCCTCCCGGTTGCTATAGAAACAGTCAGCGTTCTGAGACATGCGCTTAGGACGGCGCATGCGCACTGGCTGATCTTGCCTGAAAAATAAGCTTTTTATAATGCTATTTGAGCAAAAGAAACAACATTTATGACACAGTTGTTGTCAGATTTCTTTGGTGATTTCGAATATGAAATTTAATCGTAAGCTTAGTAAACAGTTTTGGAGAATTTGATGTTTCCCCATTCAAAGAGATAGGAGCTGCACTTGCATGCCCGAGTGGCGTTTCAAAGATGGCCGCCGAGTGACATGACTTGTCTTAAAGAGACTTTGGTAATACAGACCCTCTCATCTCCCTATAGTAAGACAATCTCTGTTTGTATCCAGTGTAGACAAGATAGCGGGCAGTGATTGTGATTTCTATTTGCTTTTGATGCGACGCTCGCATTCAGCATGATTAGTGCCCATAGTGGGCCTATGGTGATGTCTTGGTCTGGAGGCGGTGTTTATGCAAACGACTGGTGCTAGCTGACGTCACCTTGCCCCACTGGATCCAAAATGAGCCGTTTTTGGAGCTTGATTAAATAAATGCTTTGTTTATAATGAGGAGAACGTCTTAAGCTATGAAACTTGCAGGATGTTTTAATGGTACAAAGACCTCTTATATGCCATAAGATCAAGGCAAATTTGATTTCTCATGCCATGACTCCTTTCCCTTGTCTGTCTGTGTGTGAAACAGGGCTCCGCTGAAGCTGCTCTGCGAGACCATGAAGCACCAGATCATCTCCCGCGCTTTCTACGGCTGTATGTATCACATCAGGCTCATGGTCTGCTGATGCACTCGAGCTCGTTCTCATGACGTGATGTTATGCAATCTAAGACGGCAGCTGAGGTGTCTGCAATAATAAAAAATCTATCAATTTGACCCATACAATGTATTGTTGGCTATTGCTACAAATATACCTGCGCTACTTATGACTGCTTTTGTGCTGCAGGGTCACAAATGATCAGCTGAAATGTTCTGTACAGCAGGGATATTATAGTGAACAAACCATGAAAAAAAAAACTTTAAATAATAAATGTTAACTGAAATACAGTATAAACATTAAAAAAAATTAACTAGTAGCCAAGGCAACATTTTTTTCACTTAGTTTAATAGTAAAATAAAAATGAACAAAAACTGTAGACATATTTAAAAAAAATTAAATAATAATAATAATAAATAAATAAATGACAAAATATGCAACAAAATTACTAAAATCATAATTAAAATTGAAAATAAATATAAAAAACAGTATCATGTTTCAATAAGCTCTTGTTTGTTAGAGATGTAGAGCAGCTCAGATAATTTAATGAGAAATAAATTTAATGACAAATGTTTGAGATCATATTGAGATCTGACTTTTGTCATTTATTTGAATTTTATTTTTAATTTAATTCAGTTAAATCATTGAAATAATATTTTAATAAATTGCTATATGTATTTACTTTGTTAACAAATGTTTCTTAATAAATATACTAGAACATTAGTATATTTGTTAAAAAATATCAAATATTAAAACATTCCAAATATTATATATGTATCATATATAAATCTTAATGATACTGTTACCGTTAAAACATTTAAAACATAAATAATATCTGGAGTCATATCTCAATTATACCTAAATATTACCATAAAAACCTATTCCAGATATTAATAAAAATGATAATAGTATCTCAGTGATATTATGTAGCCATAAAAACTTTTCAAATATTAATAGAAACTGTATTATATCAATGATACGGTTACTGCAAAAACATAAAAAATATTAATACAAACTATAATAGTATCTCAGTGATATATGTAATCATAAAACAATTGTCAACATATTAAATTATAATAGCATCTAAATGATACTGTATGTTATCATAAAGGCTTATTCTAAATATTAATAAAAACTATAATATTATCTTAGTGATGTATGTAATCATAAAACAATAATCAAAATATTAATACAAATTATAATAGTATCTCAATGATAGTTTTACTGTAAAAACAAAGAATATTAATTAAATCTATAATAGTATCTCAGTGAAATTATAAAACCATAAAACCATATTCAAAATTAATTAATAAAAACTATAATTGTATCTCAGCTATAATTTAGCTGTAAAAATATTAATTAAAATCTTAATGACACTGTTACCGTAAAACATTTAAAATATTAATAAAAATTCTAATAGTATCAAAATGATATTGTTACCATAAAAACATTCAAAATATGATTAAAAACTATAATAGTATCTGAGTGATACTATATGTAACCATAAAAACATTGAAAATATTCATAAGAACTATAAGAGCAATCATAAAAGCATATTTTAAATATGAATAAAACTATAATAGTGTCTCAATGATTTTGTGTGTGACCCTGGAGCACAAAATCAGTCATAAGGGTCAATTTTTTTGAAATTGAGATTTATACATCATCTGAAAGCTGAATAAATAATCTTTCCATTGATGTATGGTTTGTTAGGATATGACAATATTTGGCTGAGATACAACTATTTCAAAATCTGGAATCTGAGGGTGCAAAAAAATCTAAATATTGAGAAAATCATCTTTAAAGTTGTCCAAATGAAGTTCTTAGCAATGCATATTACTAATCAAAAATTAAGTTTTGATATATTTACGGTAGGACATTTACAGAATATCTTCATGGAACATGATCTTTACTTAATATCCTAATGATTTTTGGCATAAAAGAAAAATCAATAATTTTGACCCATACAATGTATTGTTGGCTATTGCTACAAATATATCCCAGCGACTTAAGACTGCTTTTGTGCTGCAGGGTCACATATGTTATCATAAAGCATATTCTGAATCTGAATAAAGCCTGTAATATGGCACTGGCTGTAATATAAGACTGCTGTGCAGGCGTACGAGGAGGAGGAGCTGCTCCGGCTGGTGTATTACGGCGGAGTGGAGCCGACTCTGCGTAAGGAGGTCTGGCCCTTCCTTCTGGGCCACTATCACTTCAGCATGAGCCTCACAGAGCGCAAAGAGGTGAGCAGAAGTCACCGTTTGATCTTTTTAGTGCGCTTCGGGCACACGTCAGAACAGCGCGTGAATGAAACTTTTAACCGGCAAGGCTTTAAAACACATGCAAATAATGTACTTTTGTGATTGCGAATAAGTGCAGTGTCCCGTGAGAGCAACTCTATCGCCGAGTTAACACTGAAGTGAATGTATGTGGCATTGTACATTATATTGATACGGAGGAGGTGCCAGAACTGCAGCTGATAGAATGTGTGCTGTAGCACGATACTATATTTATTCAAAAGCAAATCGTGGAGACATTTTAATCGTCCATGATCAAAAATCGTCATATCGCACACCCCCATGTTATCTAATTCTAACATTTAGTAATATTTCTATTTTATTGAATATTTCTATTCAAACGATTAATCGCGATTAATAATCGCACCCAAAATAAAAGTATTTGTTTGCATAATATATGTGTGTGTTCTGTGTATATTTATTATGTATATATAAATACACACACATACAGTATGTTTTGAAAATATTTACATGTATTTACATGTCTATTTATATTATAAATAAATACATTTAATATATAAAAATAAAAATTCTCTGAAATATATACATGCATGTGTGTGTATTTATATATACATAATAAATATAGTTAGTTTATTGTCCTTTCGGAAATTCTTTTTGTATCTGTGGCAACTCTTCAGTGATCAACAACAATAATTAACAATTACAAACATCAACAGGTTACAACACATTACAAATAAATACAACCAGCATCAAACAACATCCCTCTCACAACAACAGAATCACTTCCATAGATGTAAAATGACAACTGTAATATCACAAAAATGTATTTAACAGAGCTATACTGGATGATATGAAAGATCTTTGTGCACGGGCAGTCCGTAATAATGGTACCCTGTAACTTCGACCAGATGGTAATAACTCCTATTCACCACAAAGGGGATGGGATGCATCCCGAAGGATTGCATGGCCTTTCCTCACAGCTTGAAATTCACATAGTTTTATCAGACTATGCTGTTGTTTAC
Organism: Sinocyclocheilus anshuiensis; assembly: GCF_001515605.1. Taxonomy (NCBI): domain Eukaryota; kingdom Metazoa; phylum Chordata; class Actinopteri; order Cypriniformes; family Cyprinidae; genus Sinocyclocheilus; species Sinocyclocheilus anshuiensis. The sequence continues at coordinate 466,137 of NW_015542364.1, read as the reverse complement.
CTGCAATCTTACTAGCCATATTAACAATTTTATTTAGTTTGTTGTTATTTACTACAGACATATACACAGCACACACACGTATATTATGTAAACAAAAACTTTTATTTTGGATGCGATTAATCGCGATTAATCGTTTGACAGTACTAATTTCTATTCAAAATCGCGATTCTCTTTTTCTAAACAATAAAATCGTGGCAAAACATTAAATTCTAATTAATCGATAAAATCGGAAAAATCGCCCAGCCCTACCGACTGGTAAGCGTAACCCTGCCGTTCTCTGCAGATGGACGAGCAGGTTCGAGCCTGTTATGAGCAGACCATGAGCGAGTGGCTGGGATGTGAAGCCATCGTGCGTCAGCGGGAGAAGGAGCAGCACGCCGCCGCTCTGGCCAAATGCGCGTCGGGCGCCAGCGTGGACCGCGGCTTGCGCCAGGACTCCACCATCAGCACAGACGTAAGCGCTCGCGCTTGAGTCGCCTGTACTCGTGCGCTGAGGTTTGCATGCAGGTTTACTGACTGCCGCTGTGTTTCTCTCTGCAGTTGTCTCAGAGCAGCAGCTCCGACAAACAGAGTCACGCCGGATCACACAGCGACTCCAACAGCAGCACTCAGGTCAAAACACAACCTACGTCATTGCTCTCGCAGATCTTCATGCCTGCTTTAACTTCGTCACAGATGCTTCTCCTAAACACAAATGAGTCAGTAGCTGTCAAACAGTATGAATATAGAGCTGTAAAATTAATGTGGCCAAAGACTATAGAAATACTTGAAAGGGACTTTGATGTGGCGCAGCCAAGGTCATGTGATATTTTAATTTGGTAAGAAATGTTCGAGTTCATATTGAGATATCTAAATTTTAATTTTTAATTTTAATTCATATTTTTTTAATTATTTATTAATAAATGATTTAATTAAACCATTTTATTTTAATATAATCATTAATAACTATATCGATAATTATATTAAATGTAATTAAATTAAAACTTTCATAATTGTGTTAATAATAGTAATAATAACAACATAATAATAATATAAAATCTTTCGCCATCTCTGAAATTACTTGTTTTACAGTGCATCCGGAATGTATTCACAGCGCTTCACTTTTTCCACATTTTGTTATGTTACAGCCTTATTCCAAAATGGAATTAAATTAATTAATAAATTAAATTCATTATTTTCCTCAATTCTACAAACAATACCCCATAATGACAACGTGAAAGAAGTTTGTTTGAAATTTTTGCAAATTATTATTGAAAAGAAAAAAAATCTCATGTACATAAGTATTCACAGCCTTTACCATGACACTCAAAATTGAGCTCGGGTGCATTCTGTTTCCACTGATCATCCTGGAGATGTTTCTACAACTCGACTGGAGTCCACCTGTGGTAAATTCAGTTAATTGGACATGATTTGGAAAGGCACACACCTGTCTATATAAGGTCCCATAGTTAACAGTGCATATCAGAGCACAAACCAAGCCACGAAGTCCAAGGAATTGTCTGTAGACCTCCGAGACAGGATTGCGTCAAGGCACAGATCTGGGGAAGAGTTCAGAAAAAATTCGGCTTCATTGAAGGTTCACAGAAGCATGTAGCCTCCATTATTCACAATGGAAGAAGTTTGGAACAACCAGGACTCTTCCTAGAGCTGGCCTCCTGGCCAAACTGAGCAATTGATGGAGAAGGGCCTTGGTTAGACTGGTGACTTAAGGTGCTTTCACACCTGGCCTGTTGTTTCGGAACCTGGCGCATCACTTGGAATTAGCAAAAAAGCACCTAAAGGACCATCAGACGGTGAGAAACAATATTATCTGGTCTGATGAACCTCAATTCCAAGCATTATGTTTGAAGGAAACCAGCTCTGCTCATTGCCTGCAGAGTACCATCCCAAAAGTAAAGTGTGCTGGTAGCAGCCTCATGCTGTGGGCTGTTTTTCAATGGCAGGGACTGGGAGACTGGTCAGGATCGAGGTAAAGATGAATGCAGCAATGTACAGAGACATCCTTGATGAAACCTGCTCCACAGCGCTCTGAACCTCAGACTGGGGCAAAGGTTCATCTTCCAACAGGGCAATGACCCTAAGCACACAGCCAAAATAAAGGAGTGGCTACGGGACAACTCTGTGAATGTCCTTGAGTGGCCCAGCCAGAGCCCAGACTTGAACCCGATTGAACATCTCTGGAGAGATCTGAAAATGGCTGTGCACCGACGCCCCCCCCATCCAACCTGATGGAGCTTGAGAGGTCCTGCAAAGAAGAATGGGAGAAACTGCCCAAAAATAGGTGTGCCAAGCTTGTAGCATCATACTTAAAAAGACTTGAGGCTGTAATTGGTGCCAAAGGTGCTTCAACAAAGTATTGAGCAAAGGCTGTGAATACTTATGTACATGTGATTTTGTTTTTTATTTTTAATAAAATATTTTAATATTTGTAATACATTTGCAAACAAACTTCTTTCATGTTGTCATTATGTCATTATTATTACACTATTTTAATTTAATAAAATAATTACAATAATTACATTTAATAAAATGCAATGATTTTGCAAAGGTTGTCTGACTTTCCTCCTGTCTATTTCTGCTTCCGCAGGTGTTCGGCTCTGTAGACGAGGTGGACCCGATCGAATCTGAACCCAAACCCAAAGACGAGAAGCTGCAGCCCAAAATCCCAAATGGCACTCTGCCCAACTGCACCAGTTCTCCAGACTCCGGACATCCGTCATCCCGTAACTTCTCCGTGACCTCTGCACTCTCAGACTGCTCTCCCAGCACAGAGGAGACATCCACACAAGAGTCTGGGCCCAAAACCGCAGGCCGAGAGCCACCGTCAGGAGACCAGACGGAAGAGAAGACCAAAGAGGAGCGACCGGAAAACAGCTACACTACTCAGGACACGGTCAAAGAAGATGCTAAGGTTTCACAAACAGTGTGCGTTGCTTCAGAAGCTGCGATAAAACCTTTAGAAAGTGACAAACTTCAGACTTTGAATTCGGAAGACAAACTCCAGACTTTGAATTCGGAAGACAAACTCCAGACTTTGAATTCGGACGACAAACCCCAGACTTTGAGTGCGGAAGACGACAAACCCCAGACTTTGACTTCGGAAGACGGCAAACCCCAGACTTTGACT